>NC_031777.1:26409476-26454496 GCF_001522545.3 Parus major | reverse complement strand
TTCATTTGCAGCACAACGCTTCCTCCTCCAGTTAACAAGATCTGCTTTGGGGAAGAGACTCCACCACCTCGTTACAAACTTGTTAACGCAGGTGACCCCTTCTAGGATCACATCCTCGAATGAATCGTGATCTTGCTCTCTGTGACTGTGGCATGCACTGTGTTAGTCTTTCCCCCCCCTCTGAGAACAAGAAGAAATCTCTTGTCCTTCCCTTCCCCAGAGTCCTTCAGCTGGTTCACTGCAAAAATTGATTTTTTTAATTTTTTTTTTTTTTAAATCCACTGAAAAAAAAAGAAAGGGTTAATCTGACCTGGGACTTTGAAACTGTGATCTCCAGCTAACTTTGGGATTTTCTGGGGGTTCTATTTGCTTTGGGGGTATTTTGCAGGGGGGGGTTTCTTTTCTTTAGAGATGTGCTCTTGTCAGGATTTCACTTATCTATGATTTGGAACTGGATGGAGATATTTTTTAAGGAATTCTTGTTGTTAAAATGTAACCTTGCTATTCTGTAGGCTCGCTCTGTAATAAGAAAATAAAAATTAATGGCAAGCATCGAAGGCCCTTCCTTCTGGTGGGAGAGGAAGGGACGAGCCAAGGCGGCGGGTTGGGATCTCTGTACATGACACTACCCTGTAGTTTGGTCTTGGTTTTTCTCCAGCTCCCATTTCTGCTCCATGTATATCATATTCTGTAAAATATTCTCTCCCTTGGATTTGACCTTTGTGCGGATTATTGAAAGCATTGTATCTTGTTTCAGTGTTTTTTCTTACCTTGTAGTCTGGTTCGAAAATTACCGAGAGGGGAAAAAAAAAAAAATTATTATACATTGTAGTTTGTGTACGATATTTGTTGATAATGTTTTATTAAAGGGATGTCTTTTTTCCGCACCCCTTCATTGAAATGTTTTTGGGGGACATTTGGCTTGTTTTTATTCTGACTGCAAGACATGAGATGATGAAACAACTTTTTTTTTAGTGTGTAATATGAATAATTTTTTTTTTTTAATGTTTGCCTTCTTTTTCCTAGGCATCTTCATTCTGCTTTACCTGTAGAAAGTTGGGAGGGGAGGGAGGGGTGGGTGGGATGGGGGGGTCTGAGGGTGTCAGTCTCATAGTTACAGTCAGGTTAATATTTTCCAACTAATGCAGATTTTGGGTTGCATTGCATACCCAGGGGCTCCCCAAGGGGTCATTTTTAACCTTTTCCACTTTACATCTCGTTCAGGTTTTGGGGGTTTTTTCCTTTTTTTTTTTTTTTTAATTTTTTTGTTCTGATGTGAGGAAATGAAAGGACCGGTTTTAATGTATTTTAAAATGAATAGCTAAATTATTGTCTTCATTGGTATGGGATGGTTTTTTGAATGAAATGGTTCCCCCTCCTTCTCCCCCCTCCCCCTGCTGTAATAAATATCAACATAAACATTTGATTTCGGTGCTCTGCAGTTTGTTTCTGGTGTTTGCTGCCAGACACAGGGTGGGAATTGGGTATTTTTTCCCAACCTTTATCGAGGACCAAACCCCAGATTTGGGGTGCTGGAGTAGAGGTGCTGCAGAGCTGAGAAGCTGGCACTTCAGGGGGACTGGCTGAGCCTGAGAATTCAAATTCAAATCCCAAAGGCATTTGGCTGCAGTTCAGGACCTAGGGGAGGTTTAACGATGCATGCTTGTTTCTTGGAATATTTTTCTTTTTAAAGCATTTTGAAAATTCAGCCTAGAAAATGGTCAGCGTTGTCCACACCGGGCTGAGGATGTGCTGGCCGGACCCTTGGCCTCCCCACATGGAGCCCATCAGGCTGCAGGCAGAGAGGGGTGTTTTAGGGGCTAAAAGGGGTTTTTTTGGTACACTGTTCCCCAGGCTTTGGTCATTAGAGGGGCTGGTCTGCCCTGCAGCAGCTCCCTGGGCCAGCAGCTGGGTGCTGCTACTTCCCTTTGCCAGAGTTCTGCACCGCTGGGAGGTAAGAAAGGGAGGGGAACACAAGAGTGTTGTTTTCAAATACATAAATACTGAGCTTGCAGTGCAGTCTGTGCCCCTCCTTGGCAAGAGCTGCCGTGCTGGGTGGGTGTGGGCACCACTGCAGGAACAACAGCTCCAGGAGCTGCTGGGGATGGAGAAACCCAGGCACCCCAACCTCATTCCCCGTTGGGCAGCATCAGAGGGCTGGAGGAAAGATGGGGAATTTTTAGGCCTTTGGATGGGTAGTTGCAAGTGCCAGGTGCCTGAAACACTCCCGGGAGCTGCTGTGTGAGACTTGTTCTCTACCTTTGACTAGTTGGGGCAGGACGTGGCTGCCTGTGAGCTCTCCCTCCTCAGGGGAATGTTCAGGCGTGGGCTGTGGGGGCTGTGGGCCATCCTGGAGCTCTGCTGCTCCTGGGGAATGCTCCCACCTGGCACTGGCAGCTGGGTCACTGCTGGAATTCCTGTAGTGAGCACCATGTGGCTGTGGATGCTCCCGGAGCACAAGGGTGAGGGGAGGATGCACTGGAAGGCTGCTGGGTTTGGGAGCCACCATCGTGCCTGCACAGCCTGAGGAGCAGCATGTGTTTGCACCCTTTGCTGCCTGGGCAGGTTTGCTTCCAGGGTAATGCCACAGATGTCCATGTGCAGGGCCCACAGCTGTGCCCCAGCGTGGATTTTGGCCCAGGCAATCACGTCCCCCTGTGCTCTGCAGAAAGTAGAGTGTGAGCATTGTCCATCACTTGGTTTCGTGACCCCTGAGGGGTTGAGGCTGATGAGGAAATCCTGCCCTCCCAGACCCCTGAGGCCACCCCTGCTGACCCAGACCCTGCCCAGAGCAGCAGGCTTCTGCACTGCTGCCTGTTGTGTTTGTATTGT
This sequence comes from Parus major, assembly GCF_001522545.3. Taxonomy (NCBI): domain Eukaryota; kingdom Metazoa; phylum Chordata; class Aves; order Passeriformes; family Paridae; genus Parus; species Parus major. Next base: position 26,451,664 of record NC_031777.1, on the reverse strand, counting down.
GGGGCATAAAAAAGTCCTTACTGTTGGTTCTTAAGGGTTACAGACTGGTATTATTAAATATCACCATGAAACTGCCAAGTTCCCTCCTCGAAACGTCTCCTGAGCCCAGCCTCAGGGATAATTGTCTCCCCCATTAGTTTTCATTAAATTAAATGCGGGAGGAGGATCAGAACAACCAGGGGCTCCAGGCTGAGCACAGTGTGTACTTGTTGGCATGATGTGTGCAGCCTGTGGAGCTAGATTTTGCAGTGGGAGCGGTTCAGGGGAAGGGAGTGTGGAGTGGTGGAGAGCTCTCCTGTGGGCAGCCAGGCTCCTCTGGGTCCTGCAGAACTCTCCTGCGGGCAGCCAGGCTCCTCTGCCTCCTCATCTCGGGCTCCTGCCGCCCCATTCTTGCATGTTCTGCTTCCCTGGCTGCCGTTCATGAAAAGTTAATGCCTGGCCCTGGTCCGTGCTGAGGTAACGCCATTCGTCTGCTGACGAGCCTTTATAACTTATTGATGCCAGCCCAGATGTGCTTCTGTGAGCCATTGCTGGGCTCCCCACCCCACCTCCCTCAGCTGGGCCGATTCCAGCAGGCCACGCTGGAGGAACTGGGAGAGCTGAGCCATGCACAGAGTGCTTGGGAAGCGCAGCAGGACACCAGGGACAGCTGGCAGGAGCTGCCTGGTTCAAGGGCCACGCCGGGCCAGCCTGAGCATCCGTGCCAGGTGCCAAGCTGGGAGCTCCACCTGCCCCCACCTTGAGCTCCTCTCCAGGCCCTCAGAGGAGTGTTCCCTGCACAAGGATCAGCTGCTGCTTCCAGTGAAGCACGAGTACCGCTTCCCCTGGCCTCAGGTGAGAGTGGCTGTGCCTCAGCAAAGCAGGGACACGGCCTCACACGCTTGTGTGTGATCCCCTCGCCTCCAGCAGCTTCCTGATGCCTCACACAAGCCCTGAAGCCTCATTTTCCTGCTGACCATCCCGTGTCTCCCTGCTTCCGCTATTTTTCAAAACTCCCTTTGCTCTGCCGTCGTCCATCCCTCCCTGTGCTCGTGCTTTGTCTCAGCTCAGTTTGGACACAGCAGGGTTCCAGCTTCCCTCCTCTCTCCCCTTCAACTGCCTGCCCTGACAGAGATGTCTTTGTTGAGAGGTAAAAGCAGCTGAAGGGACTCTGCCTCTTCCACACAGCCCATCCCCACAAATTCCCACATCTACTAGAAGCACATGAGGTGTTTCACCTCTCCACAACCCCTCCCCACCACAGCTGCTCTTCCAGCAGACTTCCTCAGGGAAATTCTCTCCTCAGGAATGCTAACAGGCAGCTGGCTGCCCGACAGGGCTTCCTCCCTGGGATGGGTAATGACCCGAAGCTGGAAGAGCGAGGGGATGTCAAGCAGGGTCCGTGTGACACAGCAGGGAGCCAACAGCCCGAGAAAGAAACACCCACTGCGTGTGACAGGCTCCGCAGAGCACAGCTCTGTTAAAATGTATTCCCAAACACCTGGGAGCAAATCACAGACCTGAGCAGATTTACTCCGATGAGCTGAATTAGGCATCCCTCGAGCAGGCAGGATTATGATGCAGAGCAATGCAACACTTAGGAGGTTATTTCTCTTTCGAGCACTTCTAACCATGGAGGGATTTGTTAATTTAGCTTGCAGCCACTGCATCCCAATTTACGGGGTGCAATTGTTGATTTCAAATGTGACTGGAGAACGTTCCCGAAAGCTGCAGAGTGGAGCTGCCTGATGGGCTGGGGCTGGAACACACAACTGGGGTGTTGATCCAGATGGCCAGGGATCACAAAGCACAGACCAGCCTCTGACACGAGACACTGAAGTGAGATGAATTTCTTGGAAATGTGCTCTTCCACACCTTAAAATAGCGCAGGCTGTCCTCTCCCTTCCCATGTGCTGGAGGGTACCAGAACTGCAAAACATTCTACATTTGGCTGCAGCTAATTTAGCTTTCATTTTACAAAACCCACACTAATCCCCCCATGTTAAAAAGAATACGCTTCCTGCTCAGTTAACTCTGTGTGGCAGGAAGAAATTCTTCCTTTGTATTTCTAGCAGCAAATACCAGCTACAGGCACCAAAGTTTCCCGCTACATTCTACACCACCTTCCCCAAATGCACAGGTCTCTTCATCCAGGATTGGGGGATAAAAGGACTGCGGTTCTACAGATCCAACAAAGCAATCCCTCCGATTAAGTGCTTTGGGAACTAAGCACAGGGCAGCACGACGCATCCCACAGCAGCCAGGAGTAAAACAAAGTCAAAGCCAGGCAGAATGAAAAAGGCTCGTGGCTCAGGCTTTCCCCTTGAAGCTTTGTAAGTCTCTTCTGCATTCAGAGGGACTCAAAGCAACCTCAGGAATAGGTTTGAGTCTGGCTCTGTGCAGAAGCACACTGAGAGCAGAGCCTGCGCACAGGAATAATGACTGGCTTATGTTCTTCCCAGGCAATGGAGGAAGAGTGCAGGAGGATGCATCTGATGACTTCTGTAACCCAAATCCAGAGGTGAGCCCTAAAATGAAAGACTTTCTTCATGCACTGTTTAGTTAAAAAAAATAAAATAAAATTTTACTTTCAGTAACAATATAATTTATTTTTTAAAGTAAATTAATCCACCTTTCTTTAATTATATGACAGTTCTGGCAAAGAGAAGCAGCAGGTACAGTTGGTGAAGTATTTTCATTTGAGCTGAATTTCACACAGTTCCATGCAGATACAGTGCCAGAAACTTCTTGAATGTGTCTGGCTGAAAGCCAGAAATTCCAGCGGGCTTCTGCAGAGAAAAAGACACGGATGCTCAGTTTGCAGTGAAGTGATTAATGTAGACAAACAACGGCTTTAAACATGCTTGAATAAGACTTTCAGGCATGGCAGCTTCCAAATTGTGCTCTCCCTCCCCAGAAGGGTTTGTGTGGGAGTACTTCCACTGGTGTCAACCTCAGAGGGCAGAACCCTTTTGCCTGTGAGATGCTCTCCCAGTATAACCAGTACAGGCACCCCTGTGCTCTATTTAGTCCCCAGAGAGGCTGACAGTCGCTTGTGAGAGCTCCCTTCCTCAGAGCTGGTTTTAAACAAGCACATTATGAGATGGTGGATTACAGCTGGAGGTATCTGCACACAGGAGTTCATGTTAAGCGTGGCATGTCGCACATCAGCACTACAGATACTCACGAACTGGTCCCCTCAGAAATACCTGCATAGGTAAAAATGAGGCCAACGTCCACTTCAAGTCCCTCCAGCGGGTCTAAAACCTGCTGCAGTTCTTTGCCAGCTCCCAGACCTCAGCTGTGGTGAAAGGGCAGCATTTCCACAACCATTTCCCAAGTTTTCCTTACCGTAACAACTTTCTTCTTTATTTCTGGGACGCACTGGGCTCTCTCATACAGGTTCTGATCAGAGTCAATCCAGACTAGATTTTTTACACCATCATTAGGGACAAGGTCTGTTGTATTTAACTGGAACACCATGAACTGGAAGAGCTGTCCATCTGTGCCAATGCTTTGCACCACTACTGGCTGCTCCAAAACCTTGGGGTCATTCTAGGAAAAGAAGGGGAACGTGGGGGAGAATGTTTCAAAATCTAGTTACAACAGAAATTGTATGAGTACTTGCTGATTCTGCATCTTTGGGTTGGTTTAAAGCCAAGATTTTAATAAATATATTGTTACCTTGCCCAGAAAATGACTCTAGTCAAACAAGTTTTGAATGTAGATTTTGTATTTTAATTAAAATTCTTCCTTCAGCCAGCAATGAAGTGTCAATTTACATACTGAGCTGTGGGATGGGTTACAGTTTTACAGCTGAACTTACTCTCTGGCTCCTGCCCCTGCCACCCCACTGCATCACAAACATTCTCATTGCTGAGCAGTGGATTTATGGATTTCTGAAGGTTGGGTTTTCACCTCTGGGCTGAGAAGCTTGGATGTGAAAATGACTGTAAGGGGCTTTCAGGCCTCCCTACACTGTCTGCAGCAGGAGAGGAAGAAGAGAGGCCCAGCAGCAGCCTCCCATACGTACCCCGTGGAGTGCCTTGGCCTTGGCCAGCGCATTGCCAAAAGCAAACATCAGCATTTTAGCACGGAGCTGATCTGGTCTGAACCTGTCGGTGCGAACGTTGGCAGACTCCAGGAAGAACAGGGTGTGAGGATGAGAGTAGGGATAACCATCTCTGAAACCTAAAAGGCACATTATCATGTCAGAAACTGCTCAGGAAGACACTAGGCAGCCAAGGTTTTCTCCCATTATCTTCAGGAACTGTTCAAGTAGTTTGCTGGGGTTTAAGTTCTTGTCCTCAGTCCTGCTTAGGCAACACTATACTCACCACAGGTCTGGAGCACTCCTCTGTCCCCCCATTCCCACACACTCCCTACCCTCAGCTGCCCCCAGAAGGACAAGGACTCCCAAGTTAACCCAAACACAGATAATTACCACCAACACTGACCTGTATCATTGAGCTCTTTGTACACATTCACCTCCTGAAGATCGATTGTAGGAGCTATGGGATAGAAGGTCTCCAGAACATGTTCTTTGGTGGCCAGTATCTCCTCCTTGGAGGCTACTGGTGGTATTGGGGTCATAGAGTTCATGAGTATTCCACTCAGGCCACGGACCTGAAGGAGGATGGATTCTGGAGAAGGAAATTAGGCTACAGTCAAACACTGCTGAAATAACATCAGGGAAAGATGTATATTTCCTTTTGCCAGTCTGTTCTGCAAGGCTCACTCTCTCCCCCTCACCTCCAAACCCATCTGTAGGTTCCTCTTCTAAAATGCCAATGTTAATTGCTAGGGTTAAATTCTTAACTAAATATCCTTAGAAAAACAACAGCACTTATTTAAGACCCGAGAAAATAAACAGTCAGACATAAGACACTGGTTCCCTTCTCCCACCATCTTGTCAGTATTGATTAACACCTAATAACCTCCTCAAGGATAGCATCCTCCTATCATCCAAGGCTGCCCATGCCAACAGCACTATTTAAACCAGAAAGAATAACTTGATTCCAGAAATTGTTTCATTTTCTCCAAGTCCTCAGCCTTAAAGCCAGAAGCTTTGCTACCCCTCTTATCTTACATGCTTCCACTACAGCAGCAACTGACCTCTTTCCCATGTTGCTGCTATCCTGCAGTTTCTAGCCAACATCCTTTTACTCAGAGAAGGATACTTCCCAGACATTAACCGGCATAAATGCATCAGGTTTTCAAACAGCACTGGGCTGTAAAAGAGGAAAAGAAACAGTTACATAAAAATGAGATCATAAGAGCAGGCAGATGCTTCTAGGGCACAAATGCTGTAAAATTACTGTATGTAAAACATATAATGGCATAACACTCCCAAACAGAGATTGCAGATTGGTATCACACACACTGTTTCAAGTTGGCAGAGGTAATGCTTACAATTATTTTAAAAATTGATACTCTGCATCAGCTAGATCTTGAGTTGAAACACAGACATTGGCCTGAAAGAAGCTTTGATCTAGTGTAGTATTTATGTCAGTGCTACTGTCAATATTCAGAATTGGGTTTGTTTCTTTGGTTGTTTTGTTTGACAATCTGATACAAAGGGATTTGCACAGCAGACCCTCCTTCCACAGAAGAGTTGTGTATGAATTTTCTCTGCAGCATTTAAAACCTCCCCTACAGCACAGGACTCACCAATATTTTTCCCTCCTGGGAGCCACCTCTGCCGTGTCCCAGAGCCGCGCGTGGGACACCACGCGTTCTGCCCTCTCCTCCAGCTCCTGGAGCCCCAGAGCAGGGTTATCCATAATGGCCTGCACGGCTGGGGGCAAACCTTCCACGAGCTTCGTCTTGGTGAGCCACTGCGCCTGCCGCACTCCTGGAAACACAACCCAACGCGATCTATCACACGTGTCAGCGGTGATCCTCAAGGCCCCCCTCCAACCCAAGCCATTCTACGTGTGACCGAGGCTGCCTGGCAGCTCACGGGGCTGGGCAGGCTCTTCACAGCCCGTGTTTTACACTCTGTGCGAGGAGAACCCTTGGCAGGCGGAGTGCTTGGGAAGGGGGCAGCGCTGGGGCCGGCGCGGGGTGCCCGGTACCTTCCAGCATGCGGACACCCTGATGGCAGATGTAGCACCCGCGCTCCTTGTACAGCGGCATCTCCTCGTAGCGCGGCCCCGGCGAGTGCCAGGGGTCGCGCCAGCCGCGGTCCCAGGGCGGGAAGCGCGGCCGGGCCAGGCCGGGCACGTAGTGCAGCCGTTCCGCGTACGTGATGGTGTCCAGCTCCACCTGCTCCCGCACCGGCCGCGGCTCCGCCATCTCCGCCAGCACCTCCGGCGGCGGCCCGCGCACGGTCCAGGGCGTGCGCGGCAGCGGCGCGCGGTGGCGGGGCCGTCCCGCGCGGGTGACGATGCCGCGGGTGAGGCCCCGCGCCGCCGCCGCCACCCCCGCCCGCCTCAGCGCCATCGGCCCCGCCGCCATCGCTGCCATCCTCCTCCTCCTCCTCCCGCCGCCGCCTCAGCGCCCGCCCGCCGCCATCTTGGCGAGGGCTCTTCCCCCACCGTCACCCCCGGTGACTGACGGCGGCGGCGGCCAATGGCGGGCAGGCGCGCCCCGCGGTAAGGGAGGGTCGGCAAATTGCCTGGCGGGTGAGGGGCAGGCGTTGGGTTGGTGAGCGGGGAGGTGCCTCTTCGCCTGTGGGGCAGGGGGAGGGCACTTGAGAGACCATCCCTGGGCGGGAGTCGGAGCTCGTGTGGCGGGGCCGGGGCCGCTGTGCCCCGGGCCGGTCTGTCCGAGCCCTCGGGCGCGCACAGTAAGTGCTCGAAACTCTGTGAATCTGCGCAGCCCCGAGCCCGGGCGTCTCGGACTCACCCGCGGCTACGTCGGGTTACCCCCTCGTTCATAGCCCGTGGGTGCTGCGGGCCCCCGGACAAAGCGGGCGCGGTGGGGAGCCGGGCCGGTCGCCTTTGGTTCTCTCTTCCGTTCCCCGCCCGCCTCCTTAAAATAAGTGTGTTTCTCTTACAGGGGTGAAGGTTAGTTAATTAATTGACCTTGACAATGAAACTGCTGGAAGCGCTAAATGTTCGCTTCCTCCGCTTCGTCACCCGTGGCTTCATAATTTCCTGTGGATCGCTTTGTGTCCGGGGGATGTGGACACAGGAGCGTTGTGATCAGCCGTAACTCAGCCCGTGTGTGAAAACAGCGGGGTCTGCCGAGGTCTGCAGCATGGTTTGACCTGAGGAGTGTTCAGTGGGTACAGCTCCTTGGGAAGTAACGGGAGCGAGGGATGAAGTCCTGTGGTTCTTGGCCTCCCCTACCTATGCGTTTAAAGCCCTATATTCAAAGCCTATAACCAAAATGGTTGTTTGCCTGAGACTTTGCCCTCTTTGCCTCAAGTCTCTTGGCTCTGAGCGCTGCTTTCAGCTCACTGCCCTCCCCCGCTCCAAAGCTGCACAAAACTCAGGCCACATCTGGTGGCTGGGTTTGCTGCCCATTGTCCTGCTGGTTGGGTTTGTCACCCTATCTCTGGGACCGAGCAGCAGATTTTTAAGATATTTCTGCTCCGGGTGACCAAGCTGCTCTTTTGTAGGAAATCACCGCGGCGGAACGAGCAGGATTAAAGGGTGTAGCTTTGGCTGGGCAGCCTGTCTGGGGAGGAGGGCCTGAGGCCGGGCTGAGGCTCTGCTCTGGGCTGGTGGCTCTGGGGTCTGGCGTTTGTGCAGAAACATTGAGCACTTGAGCAAAAATGGGGTGTTGCACATCGGCTCCAGGTTTTCCATTTGACACACGTGCAAGATGCTCGAGAGAGATTTTCTCAGTCCTCCGAAAACACCCAGCTGATGAGCACACGCTGCTTTTCGTCGTGCTGGGTTTGATGCAGGGCTTGTGTTTTGCAGGCAATGAGTGACAACGAGCAGGACTGGCTGGCTCTAAGGCCTCAGGAACCTTCTCCATCCCAGTGCTGCGGCAGCGGCTGCAAGCCCTGCATCTACGATGTGTACGAGAAGGAGCTTGCACAGTGGGAGAGAGCCAAAGCAATGCAAGACAAAAGCCTTCTCCTGGGAAAGAAGGAGCAGGTCAATTTATCTTCATCGCATCCTGGAGCCTGTGCTTTGATCGTACTTGTTCGGGTCTGGGGTTGTGGTGATGGGTGAGGGATGCTGGGATAAATTAAAGTGGTGTTTTAGGAGAGGGCTGTAAATGCAATTCCCCAAACTCTGCTTTCACCCTCCCCCTTGGCCGCTCTCTCCCTGCTGTAATGTGATTTTCCAAGTGTAGAGTTCTCCCTGGTGTCGCATTACAGCTCTGGCTCTGCAGCTTCTCCTCTCTGAGTTTCCTCAGAGAAGCTTTGTTTTCCTCACCTTTTCATCTTTGCCTGATTTTTAGACTCAGATTTTGATGCTGAGAAAAAGCTGTGTTGTGTGTAGTGGAGCAGTTGCCTTCAGAGTGTAATTTTTAAGCCTGTCAGTACCCTTTTACATCAGATTAACTATGCTGGGTCAAGCAAAAAAGATCAGCTGAAACAACTGACAATATTTTCTGTTCACTGTAGCCATCAGCAGGTTGCAAAGTTGCCCCCAAAGCAGCACTTGGCTCTTTTAGCAGAATTATTTCTGTTTGTTTCCAGACATGAGAAAATGATTGCAGTGAGTCATAATAAGATGACCTTGCTGTAAGGTGTAAAAAAATGTAATTTAAAAAGGTGGTGGTGGGGAGAAATGCAAGATCCCAAAGTGCATGCTGCAGAACATGATAATGAATCAGCAGAGAGCTGAAATTTGCGCCGGGCCTCGGTGTTTAATACACGTCCTGAGTGTCTCTGGCACTAAATTAGCACGCACGTTTGCTTCCAGAGAAAAATGAAATAATAAAAGACACCATCTAACCAAGTAATTATTTATTGTTGTTCTTGCAGAGCAATAATTCAGAGCTGAATCCAGATACATTCACTGCATTCAGCGTGAGCTCAGTGGAACAGCTGACAGAGGACACCTACCAGTACAAATTTGAATTACCGGGAAATAGCAGCCTGCGATTGAGTTTAGGACAACATATCGTGTTAAGGTATTGTTCTCTGTGCTAGTTAAACAGTCTGCATTATGTAACCTAACATGTAGGGTTTTGTCAATAGACAAAGGCTTCATAGCAGGCAAATCATGATTTCTGTACCTCCACAATGACACAGATGAAAGAGCTCGTGAGCTCGCTGCCTCTACTAATTCTATGGTAAAAGCTGTAGTTTTCTTCAGCATTATCCCTGCGTTGGTGGCTCAGAAAGAGCTAGGTGTGATTAAGAAAATACATTTGCAGAAAGAAAGATTTAAAAGAATAGATGTTACAACAGATTATTTACTCCAGTGTGTTGAAACAAAGACAATGAGCTGCACTTGCCCCAGAACTCAGTATTTTAGGCCCTGTATCTTGGGGTAACTCAGCACCCCACTACCCAGTCACTGCCTGACTGATTTCCAGCAAAACAACCCTCCTATGTAGTTTGCTGCTTGCCAGAAAGGGGCCACTTGGGGAAAGTTTCTGTCTCTCAGCCATCTGTGGTGATCATTGCCACACAGAGAAAGTCCTGTTAGGATGCCATTGATGTGCATCTGTCGACGTCCCTGGTACAGTCAGGGCTGGTGTGTGCAGCTGGTTCTGCTGACAGCACACGCTCCTCCCTCCAGCCCTGGCTCATCACACAGCACAGAAAAAGGTTTGGTCACTTCAATCAATTCCTGTGGTCAGTAGCAAAGAGCAGGGTGGATAATTCCATGGAAAGGGAAGACTTACAGGAAGATACATTCTATATTGACAAGGCCCAAGGTCAAGGCTGTGCCTTGGCTTTTGTTATTTGATTACCAGATGCTGACTGGATGCAGAAAGTGACCCCAGCTCAAAAGGAACAGCAAACTTCTCAAAAAGAAAACAGCAAAGTGTTTTCTCTCCCCTTTGCCTTGTTTTTTTCGAGAACTCTAGCATGTTCTTGAAAATCCCTTTCAGGGGTGTGTCCAGGAGCTGGATGTGGTACAGCTGAGGCCACCACTGGGAAAACAAAAGGTGCTGTTAGCCATTATGTTCCCCCTGGATTTTTGCCTCTGGAAGGGAAATGTTTTGCATCTGTGCACAGGCTGGGCCACTGGGAAGAGGACCTGTGTCCCAGAGAGCTGCAGGAGCCCCCCAAATGACCCAAGTCACAGGGGTTTCCTGTTTCTCTTCTCAGAGGAGTGGTGAATGGTTTGGAGGTCCAGAGAGCCTATACTCCAATTAGCCCCAGGAATGCAGAAGGTTACTTTGAAGTTCTAATTAAAGTAAGTAAGCCTGGACAATATGGATTACAGTATAAGGTGTTTTCTTTAGGAACCAAGCATGCTGTCAGTGCTTCAAGTGAGACTCTCTCAAATCCCTCATGGACTGTTTCTCTGTTGTTTTAAAGCATTTGTGCTTTGCTGGTAAAATTTGCAGTTTTTCCCACAACACTGAAAGCAGTTCACACACAAGTGCTTTGCAGCAGAAGCCCTGGGATCACCTGGGAGAGCCCCTTAGGTGGAAAGATGTGTCCATTCCACTTCTCTCCTTTCATTTTGCTTTTTCAGGCTGTCTTTGAAATCACAGCCATTTGTCAGCCCAGCTGAACCACTGATTTTGGGAAATGTTTGCCCTTGCCCTCCCCTCTGTATTTTACTTGAAGAACACCCCTCTGTCAGTGGGCAACTGCTCCTGGTGGGCAGACAGGGCTCTGGAGCTGCAGTCTGAGAGGGACTTTGTGGCCCACAGGGCAGAGAGGTGTCCCATAGACACAGGCTGCATCTGTTGAGGTGGACATGGTGGCAGAGCCCATTTTGAACAAGTGTCCTCACCTTTATGGAGTCAATCACAAAATGCTGGTTGAATTCAAAAGGATTTTATAGGAGATTTGGCGGCAAAATTGTCTCATGTAAGTCTTCAGGGTGCTCATAAATTATTATTTTGTGTGGCAAATACTGACTTGAACATTTTTCCAATACTGCATCTGTATGTCAGTAGGGACTCCTCAGGGCAGACACTGACTTCAGTACAGGTGTGAAATTCAGAGTGCTGGGTATCTCAGGTGGCTTGCAGAGAAGGGCCACTTGTCCTCTGCCTGTCTTCCAGGATTTCATGTTTCTGGGGTTTATTATGCATTGTATGTTCAAATACAAGCCCTGCTCTTTAGAAAAGTGAACAGCTTCTCTAGGACACCTGTGGGAGGGTCATTTCCCCATTCTTGTGGCAATTGGTGTGTGGTAGGGGAGAGAAATGTTGCATTAATAGGATACATTCACAGGATGACGGTGAAATTTCATGTATAGCGGCTCATTACTCACAGTTTTTGCATTTCAATAATAATAGTAATGATTGTAATGATACCTTTGCTTTATATAGAACCTTTCATCCCAAAAGGAGCTATAGTTATTCTCTGGCAGTGACAAAAGAGGTTGGTAACACCCAGTGTAAAGCAGCCATTTTTATAACTCACTCTGTAGGTTGTGGTATATTTCACACTATTGAGGCAATTTTGGAAAGTAGTATATTATTATTACTATGCAATCCAAGCACTGTTCAAACCCTTCTGTCTCCTGTTATTACAGCATTGCATTTGTGATACTACAGTTAAGAGTGAGGGAGTTGCCATTTACAGAGCATAACCCTCTTTTTGAGTGATTTTATAATGTTAGGGTTTATCTCCATGTAAAATGGGGTGTGGAAGTTTTCCCCCAGGAGATAATTTTTTTTTCCTTTTTATGTAGAAAAATTCATTTGAAACCCACTCAATCGCTTTTCACTTCAATTTTTTGGAAATAATTTTGGTGAAAGAAGGATTGTTTTAGTTTCCATTACCCCAGTCCTTTGGGAATGGGCAGAAAGTGGACTTTTCTGTTCTTGCCTTGGGTTTCCAGATGTAGTTGAAGAAGGGAGGTATAAAATTTACTTCTCTGAAGCAAGTGCACACTCTTTGCATGAGACTTAGCACCTGCCCAGAGCCCTCTGAACACAAAAGAATTCTGACAACAACTCAGAGCCTGGTTACGTGTGTGTGATTTACCTTTTGAATGTAACAAATGGTGCCAATACTTCTTAATATTTCAGGTTTAAGTGAGAGGCTGGGAGGGGAGGAGCATCTGTGTTCTTTCTTAGCTAACACTGCTTACAAGCACAGGCTCCCTCACTTGCTTTTTCTGAGCTGCTTTGTGGTTCACCAATTTTGTTTGCCTGCAGTGCAGCTTGGTGGCCAGCCAAGGCACTGGGGTGTGGAGCCAGACTCCTCTCAATGCCTGTGCATGAAATACCCCCAAACACACTTCTTTTGTGTGGGCTGGAGTGGCCAAAGGCTTGTGTCACATCCCATCTTCTGACCCCTGGTTGTGTTGCTCTTCCCCAGGCTTATCCTTGTGAGACATGCCATTGTGTGCTGCAGCTTTGGGTTTTTCAGCTCTTGCTGCTTGGGCCAGTCCTGGTTCTCCAGACACATCCCAGACCGTGGCCACTCTTTTGCTCACGTTTTTTCTCTTAAAACATTCAGTGGTCACACATTTAGGGCATGGATGGCAACATGACTGCTTGGACAAGGCCTTCATTTTCCAGCCTCTCGTCCCTTCTCTGTTTCCATCAAGCACCAAACCCTTCTCCTCAGCCATGAGTGAGATCAGCATTGCTGCAGACAACAGCCTGGAAAATGTTGTTTGTGCCTACTAGAAAGTGAGGCAGGTTTTTTGCTCGTGTTTTTCTTCCATGGGGCCAACATTAACATACTCTTTTGGAACTGTGGAGGCATCCCTCAGCATCCAGATGATCTGTTCTGAAAACAAAGACTTTTACAAAGGAGAAACCTGGCTTTGGGTCACTAATTGTATCAGTGCAGCATCTGAGAGACTGAAACAAAGCAATGCTATGTGGTGTTTATATAACTAACAGTACCCAGAGGGTATTTCCAGACCCCATACCCCTAGATCTGGAGAACACTTGAAGGCCTGCACTGTGCTTTGCATTCAAGACACTCTTCTCTGTGTGCTTTGTAAGCAAGAACTCTGATAAGCTTTTTCCAGTTTTGGAAATTCAGGCTGCGTGAGAGGGGGTTTGTGTTTACATTATAGTCAAGCTGGAGTGGTTCCAATATGATTTAATTTAAATGTCTTTGTTTTGGGTATAACTTTGAGTTATTTTTCAAACAGAAAGATCTTTCTTTCTTTTTTAAATACACGAAATGTTTCTTTGTCCCCTTTTCATTTAAATGTAGATAACTTTATAATTGACTTTAAGCTGGGAAACTTTCCAATGAAGTATAATTATTCTTTTCTTTTGTGCAATGTTTTTTATTAGTGCTATGAAGCTGGGCTAATGTCAAAATACATAAAAACATGGAAAAGAGGAGACGTGGTCTTCTGGCGTGGGCCATTTGGAGGGTTCCCATACCAACCTAATAAGGTTAGTTCCTAAGAGCTATAGGATGCTTCAGCCTGTGGCAGCAACCTTTGTTCAGTATTCTGAAGGGAAGGCATCAATTTGATTACTGTTTTCATGACTATTTTAGAGACTACCTGGGTTACTGTACAGTGTGACAGCATTAGCAGGCAGTTGGAGCACCTTCTTGAACTGCGGAATATTTAAGAGGGGAGGAGGAGGTGGATGGGAGACAGGAAAATATTAGCAAGGCTCTGTGTTCATCACTTGTATTAGGAGTTCCTGCAAAGTGAACTTTCTTTGCACCTGCGATGAGTGTGGATGGGTTTTTGCCTGATTTGATCCACATCTCTGTGTTGTGACTGAATAGAGGCAAAGAGGATGTGTTAATCTTCTCCTCTCTTGGGTATTCCCTGAGCTGTCGAGGTGTCAGGTCGCTCCCCAAACGCTGATCCCACCTGCCAATACCAGCCTGGCTGCAGGGAAAGGCAGATCTGGTTTCATGGGGAGGCTTCTCACACACACTAATTCAGTTACTTAATTCTGACCTTTCCAATGAGGAGCAAATTTGAAACACTGGTCATTAAGATCCCGAAGCCTTTTGGGGTTTTTGGTGAAGTTGTTTTTAAAGGCTTTTTCCCACAACAAAAATAAGTAAAATCTGAGTGGCCAGGTTCTATGCAGAGCAATTGTGTCCTGCTTCCTGACACACTCATTTCTTCCAGAGGATGTTCAGGATTTTACTTTGCAGCAACCAAGAGAAACCCAGGGAGCATTTTCAGTGGAAGAAAACAGTGGGCCAGAAAAGCGTACTGCAGGATTGAAAGTGAAACATGAATTAATTGAAATTGAGGCTAAAGTTAGGATAAATTATTATATTTGGGTAAAATCCAGTTTTGTCGGATTTGATATGTAAACCCTTTAAGTGCTATCTGTAATCCTTTGCAGAAAAATACATTTTGGGATCTGAATTTACCAGTTCATGACCTTCTGGTATGTTGTTTCTCAAGAGACCCTTTACCAGGGTGGCAGCAAGAGGAACTGACTATGAGCACACCCATTTCCAGCCACTACAGCTCATTCCAAATTCTCTGTTTTGTTGTTAGCATGGAGAACTCCTCATGCTGGCCTCTGGCACCGGCCTTGCACCAATGATTCCTATCCTTCAGTCCATAACAGATGATGAAGAGGATGAAACCTTTGTAACTCTTGTTGGCTGCTTCCCTACCTTTGACAAAATTTATTTAAAACCTCTTCTGCAGGATTTGGCTCGGTACTGGAATATTAGAATATTTTATGTCCTAAGCCAGGTAAATAAGTGAAGTGTGTTTGTGTGAGGGTTCTGTGTGCTGGATGAGCCTCTGCCTCCTCCACTTTTCCATAAGCATGATCTTAATTCTTTCCCAGTCATCCTGCCTAATTTGTGATCCAGTAACTGCTGTTCTTAAATCTGCTGCATGTACTCACACTGCTGCTAGTCTGGAGAATTGATGGCAATCTGCAAGTGACCATCACTGTTCGTCTCTGCCTCCCTGTTCTGTTGGGATGGACCTGCTGTTCCCTAGTCACTGTTGGTTATTGCCCCCCATTTCAGACAGTTGTTGCTGTACCTAAGCTGATTTTTTTCTTCCTAATACCAGTGCCTTAATCTGTCCTTATCTTCCATTCTTTGCTCATGGCTAGAGCTCTCCTCTGGTGTGCTAGCACCAACTTCCCAGCAATTATTTTTCCTTGCTGACCCATTTTTAAACTTCTAGAAGTTGTTTCCCCCTCTGTAAAATTACTTTTCTGCCACATTCATGGGATGAGGGCATACATCTCAATGGTCTTACATTTTGAGCAGTCTTTTTCATTTCCATTTGGTCCCAAAGTTGCCTGTGTTCTGCATGGATTTGGTGGTTAAAAATTATTTCCGTCAGAAATGAGGATTCATTGCTGGGAGGATATAGAAAGAATTATTTATGCTAAGGGAATGAATCCCACTGCATTTTTAGTTTCTCAGATGAATCATTTCTTGTATCTCTCACAGTGGAACTGCCTCACACATTCTGTTCCACATGTGGCCTCAGCAAGATGAGATTTGGTAAAGGGAAATGTGCTGGTGACTTGCCCCCCCCCCCAGCTGCTCTGTAGGAGCATAACCATAATTATCTCTGGTGACATGGCTTAAATACCCTTTCCAGGGTGTTTAAACTCTGCTGTCTCAACAGCATGAGGAGGTCTTGAAATTCAATCAGTGAAAGGCACTAAACCCACCTGACCCCTGTCAACACTGTCTGCCCCTCCTCTCTCCCTTTTTCCTCCTCTCTTAGCTGGTTTGTGGTAGTCCAAGGCTGGCTCGTGCATCCTCCCTCTTGGGATTATGTATCTGTCTGTATTTCATTGTGCTGCCTGTCACCACCACATCTGAGCACCTTCTGCTCCTGATTAATTGCAGCAGGGGAATCCCTGCTGGATCCAGCGCCACAGGATCTGACACTTCTCATGGGATCAGAGCTGTATTTGGAGCAGAGCTGGCTCCTTTTGCTTTTGGTCAAGGGAGATGGGACTGAAAGAGACTTGGGAATGGGAGAGGCAATGGAGAGGAATAGACTTGGGACTTAGGAATAGGAAAGGTGCCCTGGGAGATGGATCTCGATGGAGGAGGTTCTGCAGCATTTATTAGTGATAGTTACACCCTGGTTTTGTTCAGTCCCCTCTGAGTGAGTGGCCAGGTCCTGTGGCAAGGAAAGATTTCATCTGGGCTTGGGAAGAGGAATGCAGCTGTCAGGAAGGGTCAGTGTCACCCACATGGTGTCACAAAGGTGAAAATTGTCCTGTGAATTACTCTGAGGGGGAAGATGGAGATTCAGCTCTAAGCAATGTTGTCCTTTTAATGTCACACACAGCAAACCTTTTACCTTTCCAGGAAACTTCGCTGGAAAAACTCCCTTGGAGCTATCAGGAAAACACATACACTGGTCGTCTCAGTGAAGACTTGATGAAGACAATAGTAAATTCCTGTCGAAGAAGGCCGTTTGTATTAATTTGTGGCTCTTCTGCATTCAATGAAGACATGAGCAGATACTTGAAAGCTGCAGGAGTTGAAGAAAATTCCTATTTTGTCTTTTAGCAGGACAATCCTGACCTGAGGAACCTTAGGCTGAGCCTTGGATGTCCTTGTTTCTTTGCAGACATCGCACAAAAGGGGCCTGCTCAGAAGACTGAGCTCCTTGGAGCAACTATTTGTTGGTCCTCCCCTCAGTGGTGTAGTAAGGGACAGGTGCCATTCCAGAGTGGCTGGTACATGGTGTGTCACCCATACCTCCGGGACTAGGATGGCACTTTCAGTGGAAGCCTTCAAGTGCAATTTTGAGAGAGAGATCTCCTGAGGGGGTACTAGAAAGCATCCATGCACACAGCTCTTCTGTAATATGAAGATTGGTGACTTGCTTTGCAGTCTGTTATTCTGCAGCAGTATTGTGCCCTGTCAGATGTCCAGAGGAGAGATGTAATCCTCAGGGATCCTTGCCAGGCTAAGGGGATGGCAGAGTTGGGATCATTTTGGTTGTCATGTGCAGGCTGATGTCTGGCAAGTCCCTTCAACCTCACTGTGTTTCATCTGCCCCACTGTACACTAATACAGAGAAGGTGGCACTGATCTCTGAAAACAGCCATTCCAGCTCTGTCTGGAAAAAGTATCCATAAGGATGGAATGACACGTTCTGTCTAGTGAGAACTTAGGCTGAGCTCCTGCCCTGGCACAGCCTGTGTTACCTACCCTGTGCTTAGCCCTTGAAATGCTACCTAGGGAGACAAAGAGCGTGTCCTAAAAGTGGGAGAGCGTGGCTGGGTTGTGGCTGCTGTCTGTCAGGGAGGATGGTTGTTTGCTTTCCATGTCCCCTAAGTGCTGTATCATAGCCCTGACTCATTAAATTGAACCTTTTTCCAAATAAACAGCTGTTTAGTGTTGTCACAGGACTCTCTCAGGTGCCTGAGGAGGTTCCCTGAGCATACAGGAACACCACCTGAGGAGGGAAAGCTGCATGGGGTCTGCTGGAGAGCTTCCCTGTGGGACAGGGAGCAGAGCCAGGGAGCTGCCTCAGGAATGGCAGCCTGGCACAGCACCCAGCCTGGGCACCTGCTCCCCTTCTTCTTTTTTCAGTCCAAAATGCTGCTGCTTTTCCTCTGAGGGAGCTGCTGTCCACTATTTTACCTTCTTAGACTGCTGTGTTTAGTATTTACACCTGGAAATACAGCTTTCCTGCACACCTTGTGCTTTTCTGTTCATTCCCAGTTTATCCTGTGTTGGGGTTTTCCAGGCTGTGTGTCAGGTGATTATTGAATTATCATTCATGCTTCTTTTGTACCTGTGTCTAACACTACACCTTACACAAAGGAAATGTAGTTTGTTACACGAAAAACACAGTGTGCACTGAAGTGGTGGCTTGTTTCACACGTTTGGGAGGGAGTGTAAGTTCCCTTTGCACTGCTGAGATTTGTCTCCAGTTACCAAATGCCTGGAATTAATCAAGTGTAGCTGCAGCTTTTATGTTAACTTCCTTGGAGACAAGGGCTGACAAGGAAGCCATCTTCCTAACCCAAACTTGGGCTCTGGGTTTAAAGGCATGGAGATCCAGGGAAGTTGTCCATGTCAGTCCAAGGCAAGCTCTCATCTCCAGTCCATGCTGTGCTTCAGCCTCCCTAAGTCACCGTGTAGTGAAGATGCTTCTTTGCACACAGGCTGATAAAATAATGAGATGCTTTCTCTAGTTGCTCCCCCTACTTTGGCCTTAGCTAGGGATATGGAGGAAATATTTTTTGTCAGATATCAAGTATTTGAAAACCTTACTTCTGGCCCACTAGCTTTAAATATTACATGGTTTTGAGATTTTGCTAAAACCACACCCCACCTTTTTGCAAAGGCCCAAGGTAAAAAACTTCACGCTCTCCTTGGAAAAGCGCCGGCTTTCAGCGCGAAAGCTGGGACTGTTCCTTTAAACACAACCCCAATATGTCTGGGTATTTCAGCACATATGGGCCACGATGGTTAAACCCTACCCAGCTGGTCCGGCCGTTCTGCCGCGCAGCTCCGTCTTTGTTCGTGGCTCAAAGGGAGGGTGGTGAGAGACGGAGCAAGCTGTGAGTGCTGCGGGTTGCCATCCTGCGGGGGCGGGCTGCGGCCGAGCGGGAGGAGCGGGGCATGTCCCGCCCGAGGGGACAGGGGCTTTGCGAGACATTCTCCGTGGGGGAGATGATGCCCTTGGAAGCAGGAACTCGAAGGAGCTTTTAAACCGCCCGCAGGCACTTTGTTCTCTATTTTCTGCCCTTCTCTCCCTTCCCCCTCCCGCCTTTTGTTGTTTCTCAGGCTGGCTCTAACACGAGTCCCCTCATCCCCCATGGGGACAGCCCCTTTCAGAGGATGGCGTGGATTCCTGCAAACGCAGGGATGCGGAGTGGAAAGGCTCTGGAGCAGAATATTCCTTGCCAGGAGAAGACGAGAGGTTTCCATCCCTTTGGAGGCCCAGAACCAGCCGGTGGTGGCAGTTTCGTGGGGAATCGGTGTCGGTGCTGGTGGTGACTGGGGCATCTGTGGAGCTGGAGGTGTGTGAGCTGGGGTGGGTGCCCAGCCAGGGCAGGGGCTCACATCCTGCCTCTCCTGCCAGGCAGGGCGGTGCTGCTGGGATCTTTCCTGATCTCTGCCTGCCCCCAGGAAGCCCCTGCCACCCGTGCAGCACTGTGCAGGGGAGATGGGCTTTGCATCGCTTCCTTTCTTCTTCCTCATGTGCAGCCTCAATACCTTCTTAATTTCATCTCATTATTTCCTGCCTAAATAATTCCCGTTTCTCCTGGGGACCGTTTTTAAACCTTTGATCTTCTCTGAAGTCTCACAATCCCGATCACGTCCTTTCTGTTTAAATGAATCAAATGCCTTTTTGACTCATGATTTATAAATTTGCCCACAGAGGAACAGAGGCACACCTTGAAATCACCCACCATGTCTGTGGCTGGAGCAGAAGTACCCTGGGCTGATCCAGAGCACCTTCCAGCCAGGCCTCCATGCATGGCTCCTCTGCTTCCCTGCTGCATGTCACTCTCCCCCTGCCTCCCCCACCCTCCCACCCCGCTCTTCAGCTGACAGCCAGGTTGCCTGGGCTCAGGCCCAGCCTGGGAATGGCCATCCCCGGGTCAGGAGAAGGGTGAATGTGCCTGTGGTTGATGGATGCCGTCTCCTGGGAGCGGGGCACAGCTGCTGTGCTGCACAGCCCTGACCCCCATCTCCCGGGGATTGCTGATGCAGAGCCCAGCTAAGGGGAGGGAGAGGAGCAGCTGTGCAGGTGTCCCAGGAGCTGGCTTGGTGCTGAGGCAGTGCTGGAAAGGCTGGAAGACAGTGGGTGTTGCCCAGGATGGATGTGATGAGGATAAACATGTTGCTCCATAGTGCAGTGATGCAGAAGTCGGGAAGCACTTCGTTCCTGAGCCCAGGGGATGGTGGCTGGGAGGGCTGAGCACTCCTTCTGGATGAACCTGGTTGTGGCAATGGAAAATACCCAGGAGAAGCCCCTGTGCCATGGCCAGACCTCGCCTGGATCTTTGCTGTGTGGGCCCGCACTTGTTGACGAGGACAGACCTCCTCTCCCGGCCATTAGGGAAGCAGCTAATTAAGCTCTGTAATGTTCCTGGGAGGTCAGCAGGAGACGTGCCAGCGTTGCAGCATCTCCCAGAGCCTGCACTGGGGCAGGATCTGCACACAGTACCCAGGGACAGGGGGAGCTGCCCTGATCCTCCTCATTCCACTGTGCTCTTTGTCCTGGTGCTGGTGGGATGATGCAGTGCTCAATGCCCCGGGACAGAACCCAATATTCCCTGCCTCAGCTGGGCTTAGGAGAGAGAACTCCTGGCTGGGATGTCCCAATGCTCCCAGCAGCCTTCGGCATGGCTCCAGCAAGGCTGGGCAGTGGGGAGAGAGCCTGTACAAATATTATTGTTGTTGTTATTCCCCATAAATATATGCAGGCACTTAACGACCTTGGCATGGAGCATTTCCTGGGGATTCATGACCAGTTGGCGTTAATGGTCTTTAGCTGCACCTCAGGCCATCAGCTCCTCCCAGCCCATCATTAATCCACAGGAAATGTCTCAAGCATCGATCCTCATTGCTTAATTAATAAATGCAACTTGTCTCCTGCCTGAGATTTAGAGATACTCACTGCTTCTCTCCCTGCTGCTTTGAAGGTGACTTTTTTAGCACAGGTCCCTCACGCTGGGAGGCCCTCGTGGGATTTTGTTTCCTGGCATTCATGTGGGTGTGGGCTGTGGCAGCAGGAAAGTCTTTTCTCTCCTGGGCGGGAGGGAAGGAACTGAGCCGCTGTTGGGTTTGGGGTTTCTCCAGCTAATGTGGCACAGCACAAGGAGCACATCTTTCCCACCAAACACAAAGGCTTGCTTACCTTCAGCTGAGCGCATCCAAGAGCCTGGGCGAGAAGTAGCGTGAGCCAGCATGGAGGAACGTGGCAATTCTCCAAGGCCTTAGCAGGTTCTATAATAATCGATGTTTTTTGCCCATGAGTCACAATTCATCTCTAATCTTCCTCGGGGGAGGTGGGATTTGCTATCTTTAGTGCTCACGACTGCTGCTTTCCCGGGCTGAGCATCCCGCTGAGCCTGGACTCCTGCTGCAGGGATGCTGACCTGGCAGCCGGCGCGGAGACACGGCCACGTTTCAATCCTGCTCCCTGTTTCTCTCGCCTTCACCACCAGCTGCCTTTGTGCAGTGGGTGCCGCAGTATAAATCATGTTAATTCCTGAGATGCTTTTCCGCGGTAAGTCTGAAATTCCCATTTTGGTTCGCTGGCTTGCCTGGTGAACTAAATTATTTTCATAGCCCCTTAAGGGCATATTGTCAGCCCAGACTTACTGCCGTTATACACCATTTCTGAAACATTAATATCTCTTCTAAATATAGTGTATTGACAAGGTATCTGGTATAGTGTAAATCCTTGGGACATTTGATCCAGATCATTAAAACTGAGTGAAGGAAGGGAGGAATAGATCAAGTTACCTTGCTGCTCTTAATTCAAACAAGCGATGAATTATTCATTCCACTATTAATTCTACAGTCCTCCTGCTTTTTATTTATTTCTCTCTTTATTTATTTTTTTCCTCCCAGATAGACAGCTCCAAAAGGAAGCTCGGTGAGGGGAGATTTGCCTGCTGGAGGATGGGGTGCACAGGGCTGGGCTGTCTGGCAGCACTGGCCATGCTCTGTGGGGCTCTCGGGGATGCTCCCAGCAGAGGTAAGAGCCTGGTTCCAGCTCCTGGTGGGAGCTGGATGGGCATCCATCGTTCTTGAGGAGGGGAGGGCCATTTGCAGATGCCACAGTGGCTCTGGGGTGTGAGTGGGTTCCAGCAGGGAGAGGGGCTGGCTCAGGCCAGGGGCAAGGAGCTGGGGTCTGGAGTCACTGTTGTGGTAGCAGCAAGTGTGGGACACTTGCTCCGTGCTTGGGTTTCTGCTTCATGCTTACCTTACTGAGGACTGCAGGTAGGGGTTGTTCTGTTGTGGTGTACAAGCGCTTTAGTGAAGGGTTTGTTAGATCCTGGAGTTGCATTTGCTTATATAAATCTATATACACATATACATTTATATGTGAATGTATGCATGTATGTGTATGTGGGAGGTGTGCAATAAAACTGTCACTGTACCCAGACAAAATGTCCCCCAGGATGCAGGGTCAGCAGATGACAAGTAATTCAGGGGATAGGGTAACCCAAGCAGTCCCCCATCCCAAAACAGCAGGGCCTTTCTCACAGAAGGGCTGAGCCAGAAATCAAAACCCATCCGTGGCCCTGGTGCAGGTGCTCCTGAGGCTCCACCACTGCCCTGTGGTGCCTGCTCATCCCCCACATACACCCACCTGGGCTTTCCAGAGCACCCCAAGGCTCCCAGCCCTTAATCCATCCATCTGTCTTCACCATGGCTTCTCACCTCTCCCACAGGCTCACCTCTTGGATATTTATTTCAACAGTGTTGTTCCTTTAGTACCAGCCCCATATTACTTCACTGCCTATCTCCAGTAATTAGCAAGGTGATTTTAGATCTGGCCAGACACACACTCATGGTGCTGCATCCCACACATCCCAGGAACCCCCTTGCTGCGAGGTCACCGTGCCAGTGAGCACGATGAAAAGCAATGTGCACAGGCTGACTATTGATTTGCAATATACTTGGCCCAGATTGATGGCAGCGAGCGCCCAGCCTTGTTTGGGAACCCACACGTGTCTCCTGGGGGCTGTGCAGGGTCTGCATCCCTCCCAGACATGATGTATGTTCCCCCTGTATCAGCCTCTTCACCCCAGCCCTAATCAGACCCAGGGGCAGGTGACAGCCGGAACCCTCTCAGCCTTATTTTATAATAACCATGTCTCAGTATAAAGATTTCATTAGGAAATCGATCCCTCCACACATAACTCATTGTTCAGCATATCGAGCCCTTCACCCCTGTTTCTCCCAGCTCAAATTCTCTGATACCACCATTATATGAAGGGAGTGTGGTCAGTGGGAGGCACAAAGCTGAAGGGCTGGGCAGCTGGGGCTCTGGCAAGCCTGGTACCACTGAGCCTTTAAAACTCACTCCCAACTTCCTTTTTCCCAGCCATAGACAGGTGGGGATGCTGTGCTGTCACTGGCAGGACAGGCTCAGGGGTACAGCTGAGCCCTCCTGCAGCCCCCACAGGGCAGCATAGGGAAGAGGGGCTACACAGAGGGATGAAAGGTGATGGGGACACATGTGTCCTCCAGGGAGAGTAGATGGACAAGCCCAGTGGAATTCTGCAGGATGCTGGTGGTTTGGTACCGTGGTGGTGGGATGGAGCTGGTGTCGTGCATCCTGTCTCCATTCTTTTAGGCTTCCCCTGGAAAGGGGACATCACACCCACTTCTGTGTCCCCCAGGCATCAAATGTGGGGGAGTACTTTCAGCACCTTCTGGCAATTTCTCCAGCCCCAACTTCCCGGGGCTGTATCCCTACGAGACAGAGTGCACATGGCTCATCGTGGTGGCCGAGGGCTCCTCCGTCCTGCTCTCCTTCAGCCACTTCGAGCTGGAGTACCACGACACCTGCGCCTACGACTACCTCCAGGTCTACAACGGGGCTGCCCGGGACCAGGGCAACCTCCTGGGCACCTTCTGTGGCCACAGCCCCCCGCCACCCTTCTCCTCTGCCTGGCACGTCATGGCTGTGGTCTTCCGCTCCGACCGACACGTGGCCAAGCACGGCTTCGCCGCTGCCTACAAGAAAGGTAGCAGGGAGGTGTGGTGGTCACTGAGCATCCATCTGTCCTCTTCCACTGCCCTCATCATGCTTGCCTCCTTGCAGACGCCTGCGGTGGGCAGCTGACGGGGCTCTCTGGGGAGATCACCAGCCCCCGCTACCCCGAGAGTTACCCCAACGATGCCGAGTGCCGCTGGAGCATCGGTGGGGCCGGCGGTGGTGGCCCCCTCACCCTGGTGTTTGCTGACTTCCAGATGGAAGGGGGCCAAGGCTGTGGCTTCGACTACGTGGCCCTTTTTGATGGCCCCACCGTCACTGCCCCCCGCCTGGGACGTTACTGCGGCAGCGCCCGCCCGCCCCGCACCATCTCCTCCACCCCACACCTCTTCATCATCTTCAAGTCAGACTTCAACATCGGTGGCAGGGGCTTCAAGGCCCATTTCTACTCGGGTGCGGGGGTCTCAGGGTGGTGGGGCAGTGGGAAGGACGTGGGGACAGACCCTGGGTTGGGGTTGTGATTCTCTCCCTCGCACAGCAGCAAGAGGAGATGGTCATGGGGGAACCCCTTGGGGAGAGCCCATGAGATGATGGTGTGAAGTGTAAAGCACCACACAATGCAAATGGCATCGCTGTGGCTATTCAAAGTCCTGGGATGCCTCCTTGAGCAGGAATCACCATTGTTCATGCCATTCCCTGGGGATAAGGATTGCTCCTGTAGGATTTTGACTCCCTTGAGAGTTTCCCTCCCCCAATGCTGGCTGTCCATTGGCCAAACACAAGGCTGGGAGCAGTAAGGTGAAGGGCAGAGCATCCTTTAGCAGTAAAACAAGTGATCACTCATCCACACCCAGGAGGCTTCAGGTTTGCTTTTGATTTTTTCCTTTCCCCTTTTTCGCTGAGCAGGCGAGTGCCAGGAGGTGTTTACCACCATCAAAGGGAATTTCTCCAGCCCTCAGTACCCCAACTTCTACCCCAACAACCTCAAGTGCCAGTGGAGCATCCAGCTGCCCCCAGGCTACCGGGTCAAGGTCTTCTTCCTGGATATGGAGCTGGAGGGCCGGAGCAGCCTGACGGGTGGCTGTGACTACGATCACTTGTCTGCCTTTGATGGTGGCACCGAGAACGGGTCCCTGCTGGGACGGTGGTGCGGGCGGGAGAGCCTGGCACCCGTCACCTCCCGCAGCAACCAGCTGCTCCTGGTCCTCCACACCGACCGCAACACGGCCAAGAGGGGCTTCTCCATCTCCTACGTGGGAGGTAAGGTCCCACTTGGGTGCTCCTCAGTGCAGGAGAACTCAATAATTCCATTGGGACATGCCTAAAACCATGTAATTTCCAGAAGGATCATCAGTGAAGGTTCCTGTCTGCAGGAGCAGGGCCGTGGCTCTGTAGGGATGGGGCAGAGGAAGAGGTGGCGAGTGAGCTGTATGTTGTGTTTAGCATTCAGGAGATGCTTTCCAGCTTCAGATTCCTGTGTGTCTGCCACTGCCATGCTCCTGTTCCTCTCTCAGGGTGTGAGGGAGAGAAAACCTGAGGGTTTTTAATGGGCAAAAACCCCAGAGCAAGTGACCGGCTCAAGTGTAACAACCTTGTTCCCTGCTCCCCTGGATGCTCTGGCCTTTCCAGCACATGGCTGAGCAGGCAGACATGAACCATGTCCCCTCCTCTGCTGGCAGCAGCATGGGAGGGCAGGACCCCCAGAGCACAGCATTCCCACATCCACCTGGCCAGGCCTGCCTGGCACAGCCCTACTGCTGGCATGCCGTGTCCCAGCCAGCATGTCCGGCATGTCCGCCACTGCTGGCAGGAGCAGTGTGTAACCTTCCTGCTCTATTTGCCAACCTTTGCGCCTCAAACACCAGCAAAATTATGGTGTTTGTTGTATTTCAGTATAATTACATCCGAGCTGACCTGTGGGTCAGGGATGATTCAGCCAGGGGCAGCCTTTCCAGAGGGCTGGAGCCAGAGCAGGGCTGCTGGACTGGCAGCACAGGCGCTGGGGAGGCTGGCTCTGGGTTTTATCCCTCAGCTGCAGGATCATTCTTCACTTACAGCACAGCAGAAAGGATTTGGAGATCTGTGGCTCTTGGAGTTAGAGATGGGATAGAGTTCTGTCCTGAACCTCTGGAGGGAGGGAGGTAGTACTGCACATTGGTAGGGCTGTAGTGTGCAGAACAGGTCTGTCCCTGTCCTTGTCCTGCTGATTGCTCACTGGTTTACAGCTGTGTACAGGCAGAGACTTGGTGTCACTACTCCAGAGGGAGCAGCCTGCAGACAGACAGATGGGGTGCTGCTGAAGAGTGGGGGATGTCCCATCACAGGGAGGGGTGTGACACCTCCCAACTGCCCAAGGCTCCTGCGTCCCCTGGTACACACTGCCAGATGTATGCTAGCGGAGGACAAAGGCTTGGATGTGAAACTGAGCCTCCCTCCACAGAGCTAAGCCTGCTGGCCGTGTTTGCCCAGTGATTCCAGCATCTGCTTGTGATTAACGTCCTGCGTGTCACATCCAGCTGCCAGCACTGCCAGCCTCTCCCTGCCACCAGCTTCCTCAGGAGTCCACAGAGGCAAAGAGGCACCTCAGACTCTGCATCCACACCCACCTTCAGCCATGCAGATATTTCCCTTTCAGGCCCACCAAAAGGCATGGCTTGGGCGGGGCATGTGTGATTTATGGCCATTGAAATGAAAGCCTTCACGCCAGGAGAGAGGATCCACTTTCTCCTCCTCTTGATCTAATGCGCTTTAGTTATTTGGTAAATCTTCTAATGGTTTTATAATGCACTAAGTGAAGCAAAGTGACACTATTTTTTCGTATTGATTTTATTGCATCTTCCCAGTTTCATAAGGCTGAGATTCAGAGGGAGCTGGAATAATTCAATAATTCATATTGCCCAAGTGGTTAGTTCAAGCTGAGCAAGGATTCACTTTAAAGAGGGGGGTGTTCTTCCTCCCTGCTTCTTTCCCTGTGTGGATGCTTTCTACATCCAGAGAGGCCAAACATGGTGCCAGAAGGAGGGTGATGGAGAGGTGCTGGAGTCACCATTGCTTTGCTCTTCATCTTGGCATCGTGGGCAGCTCAACAGCAGCTCCCTCCATACACTGCTCACCAGCTCCCCATCAAAATTAGCATTCTGAGGACAGTGGAGGTCTGGTGATGCTTGGAACTATGCCTGGGTTGGGCCATTCCCCAGGAGGATGCCCCAGGGCCATGAACCCAGCTCACCCTTTCAGGAGAGCCATGTGGCAGCCATGAAGCTGCATCACTCCAGGGCATGCATGGGGTCCCTCCAAGATGTGTCTCCTGTTTCATCAATGTACTGTCTCTTGCAGGGGTGTTGTAGGATGCAGAGGAGCTCTGTGCCCATGTCAAGCCATCCACAAAGCTCTCGTGGTTGGTCCTGGGCAGCAACTCAAATGTCCTGCTGGCTCTGCAGTGATGGGGAATGGCAGTGACAGCAGGATGGTTTTGTCAGTAATGGCACTTGTGTGTCACTTGGAGACCTAAGAAGGAGGATGAGGTTCAAGAGGGTTGATAGTGAGATTTCTCCCTTGGGTAGAAAGCAGAGCAGCGCCTGGGAGCCATCCATGTCTGCCCTTGGCATGGGCCAGGGCTAAAATACTGATACTGATTGCTTTCTGCATTCTGGAGTTAGCTTTTTTCCTGAAACCCCCCCCTACACAAGTCCTGTTTTCTGTCCCAATAGTTGTGCCCATGAACGTCAGCTGCACCCGGACAGACTTCCACATCCAGATCCCCATGCAGTCCCTGGCCCAGCTGGAGAGGAATAGGATTTATTTGGGGACCCCCTCCTGTGCAGCCCAGGTGGTTGGCAGGAACTTTAAAATACACACCAGGTTCGACACCTGTGGCACTGAATCTCAGGTAAGTGATCAGCAAACAGCCCTTTAAAGCAAGCTGTGTAAATGGTTAGCCCTGTGCTGGCTGCAGAGAGGTATTCCCAGTCCCTCTCACATTTTCCCAGTAGATGCTGGCCTGATTCATGGCCAACCCCTCCAAACCCCTGTGGAAAAGAGCTGCACAAAGCCCTGATCAGCTGTGTCCCTTGTCTTGTAGAGACGCAACAACACGTCTGTCATCGTCAGCACCCTCTACATTGATTTTTCAGTGGGAGACCAGGAGGACATCCACCAGTACGAGGTGCAGTGTGAGCCAAAGAAGAAGGAAGCCTCAGTGACCCTTATCGCTGGTCCTGATCCATCCAGGCTCAGCCAGGCAGAAAACCTGGTGGATGCCCAGCAGTGGGAGGGGGAAGTGATCAATGCCCGTGAAATCAAGAGCCAGGACACCAGCGACATCATCTTCATCAGCATCTGCATCCTGGCTGGGCTCCTCATGGTCATTGCAGTGGTGGGGCTGGTGCTTCTGTAGGATGTTCTTTCCACTCTCCAGGGATTGCAGTCCCAGTCCAGGGCAGAAGGGCACCCCAAAATCCACCCTTACCCCAGGCTAAACCCTAACACAGCTACCCAAACAGAAACACAGCTCCCAGGCCCTGAAACTGAGCCTGAACCCAACCTCCACCTTCTCTTAGTGCCTGAAAATTCTGGGCAATAGGCAGCCGTTTCCCTTCCCAATTTGTTTTCCTCTGTCTCAATCTGTCCATTTGGCTCAGGAATGCAGTTCTTGCGCTCCCTAACTCTTCCCGCACCTGCTTCAATTTGTTTTCCCTGTAGTGCTGCTGCTTTCAGGAAAGTAACGTTGTTTGCCGATGGCTGCAAATCTTCCTGTCAATTATTTCTAGCTGAATTCTTGGATGTACAAACCATCCCCAAATGTAGCTATATTCCCAACAAATGTTCTCCGTGCTCCCGGCCCATGCTTGGGGGGGACTGTGGAGCTGTGTTACAGGGATCTCCACCTGGCACACACAGATGTAGCTCATGTAGGTGCTCCCAGGTGATGTTTCTGGGTGTCTGTGGGTGATGTGATGAGACGCATTTGCTGTGCCCTGGAGCTCCTCGTTTGATCTTCTCATGTTGTCTCACTTCTCGCAGGACTCACCTGAGTGCCTCAGCCACCAGCAGCTGGAGGGGAGGAGAACAATCCTCTTCTCCTCTGTGTTTTCCTCCTTTCTAGCATATCCAGGTGTCCACGGCTGAAAACTCTCTACCAGCATTACTCCTGAAGTTTGAAAATACAGGTAAATCCTGCTATGGCTTGGGGAGATGTTGGAGTGCAGAGGTTTTGGTAACCCTATAAAGACAACAAAGCAAGAGGGGCTGGCTCCTCTGGGACCTCAGTGACACCAGATCTCCACTCGTGGCTGAAAGGACTGATGTCCTGCTTCCCTCTGGGACTGTTCTGTTCATTGGAGGAAGCAGCAGCCAAGGAATAGGATGATGATCCAGCAGCTTTTCCTCCTGGATTGCACCAGCCCTGCAGGAGTGTCTGGGGAGGGAAGAAGGCACAGAGCTGCGCATGCCTCCTAATGAGGAGCCTTCGTTATCGGAGCCCGGATTGATTTGGCGTTTGTTGGTGCAACACATCGGCAAATGAGAGATTTCCCAGGGAAATATTTGCCAGCACCGTTGAGCTCCATTAAGGGAATGTTTTGAGAGCCTGTTGTGTGCAGAGATGGTAAACAAGGCCAGCCTCCCCCACTGCCTGCAAAGCCTCACTGCTGGTTAATTGCTGGGTATAGAACTGTCAGCTTGAGACCATAGTTACAAGACTTGACAACTGAAAGAAACTTAAAGATATAATTAACCTTCTTGGTGGCCCAGATTTTGCTGAAACAGGTGAGCACTGCGGCTGCTCGTGCCTGGCAGGGAGCCCACAGCACCCAGCAGCATCCAGCCCTTGCCTGGAGGACAGATATTCCTCACCCAGCCAGAGCCTCCAGAACCCTGCGATTTGCAGGGGAAAAGGCTTTTCTGGATGGTTGTTGGTGTTGCACTCAAATAAGGAGTTGGACCTGGTCACCCCAGGGAGGGTTTCCAGCTCTGGCCCCAGTTCACAACCACCCAGGCGTCCCTGGGTGAAGTGCTCCCCTGCACACATCCCTGCAGATGCAGGATTGGTGCTGTGGGAGCAGCTCTGCTCCTGAGTCAGGGGAATCCCCAGCAGCCCCAGGCCTGCAGGGTGTTTTCCAGGGGACATGGACAGGGTGATTAACACATGTCTCCAAAAGCCCTTTACCCACTTGTTTTTGATGGCATTTACGGCTGTATCTGCCACCAGCAGTGAGCCACTCGAGCCAGTCTCACTTGGAGCGAGGAAAGCCTCTGGTGCTCACCAAATACCAGCCTGCCAGTCCTCCTGCACCATGTCTCAGCCTCTCCACTAGATTTAGGCATCCAGTCTCTCCCTGCCCTGCAGGAATTTGCTCACTGGCATCTCCTGTTAAGTCAGGTCTTCCCTGACTTACTGCCCCGGCTGGAGCTGGAGCCCAGCAGGGATGGGGGAGCTGCCCAGGTAATTTCCTGAAACAAGCCCTTCTTCTCATGTAAAAGCTTCTCAGATGAGTGGCAAACAGATAATGGAATCCATCACCAGCATTCCTTCCCTCCACTGTGTCTGTGCTCCTCACACATCAGGCCTCAGTTTCCCTCCTTAGCATTTGCCCACTGCTTCCTGAGCAAGCGGGAGCGCGGCAGCCACGGGCAGTGCTCCCATTGCTCATCTGATTATTTATTTAGAGCATGATGGCTGGATTGAGCCAGGCTGGATGCAGCCTCCTCGTTTCCTGGCTTTGCTTATGGATGTGGAGTCTTGTCTCTCCAGAGCAGACAAAGGTTTGGCTGTTGTGCAGGAGGGAGAGCCTCTCTTACCCCTCTGCAAACATCTGTGTGCAAATCCAGTGAAGAATTGTTGGAAAATCGTAGATCATAGAAAATGGCACTGCAAGAGCCCCCAGGGGATCAGTTGGTTTATTCCTCTCCTTCCCTGGGGAGATCGCTCCTACCGGAGAGAAGCTGTGCTAAAATATCTGAAAAATCTCAGCCACGCTCTCTGTGTTTTCTCTATTTACCAGGAAGGTTTTCCTGATGTGTCACACTGTGAGGGTGGCTGCTGGGGGATGTGCTTTTGTGCTGCTGCAATGGACAAGAGAATGATGGTGGGAGTGCCCCAAAACGGGCACTGCTGCTGGCACAAGACCCTGCTCCCTCTACCCGGAGACCCTTCCCAGGCAATTTATTCTATATAATGCTCACTGTAAGTTTTCTGTGGTGGCATCCACAGTCCTCTATGGCTGGACCTTCCCTCATTGCTCTGCCCAGAGGGTTATTTGCATCTCTTCTGTTTTTATACTCTAATCCCAGTCTGGGAATGGGGCACTTGTGATGCACAGGGAGCCAGTGCTGGAGCTGAGCCCATGACTGAGGATGCTGGTGGTGTGCATCTTCTGCATCCTCCCCTCACAAGGGCAGTTCATGGGCTGGAGCAGGAGCAGGTTTGCTGCTCCTCAAAAAAAAAGGTGGTTTTCTTGCGTTTGGTGTGTAAGGCCAGGAGCCCACCAGCCACTTTTGCCATCTAGCCAGTCCTGGCTCCCCAGGAGCTTGGCATGGATGGGTCAGTGGGTGTGGTTTTGTGCCAGGAAGGATGGAGCTCACAGGTATCTACTGGAGCCCCTGGCCACAGTGACACAGAGCCTGCCACAAGGGTGGCCCTGCCTTGGGGATCCAGGTACCTGTTGGAGACCCTGGCCATAGTGGCACAGATGAGGAGGCAGTAGTCAGGCAGCTCAGCCATCTGGGGAAACATAATGGATCAAGCATATGGACAATTAAAAATGCAATGATGGCATTTTTAATGAGCTGTTTTCCAAGCTTATTTTAAGCCCAGTTTCCTGATCATCACAGACCTGGAGACAGCAAGAGCCCTGTTCATGG
Source organism: Parus major (assembly GCF_001522545.3). Taxonomy (NCBI): domain Eukaryota; kingdom Metazoa; phylum Chordata; class Aves; order Passeriformes; family Paridae; genus Parus; species Parus major. The sequence continues at coordinate 26,420,189 of NC_031777.1, read as the reverse complement.
GGATTTTGGTGTGTGAAGGCTGAGTGTTCCATGATGGGTGGGAGAGTTCACAGCTGGATTTTGAGCTTACAGTCAAGTCTTTGTGGCAGCTTTGGGGGATACAGATTTGATCCTGCCTTCTTCTGCATGTTGCAGCCCTCCTCCTCCTTCTCTTCTCTCTATCTGGGACAGGAGTGCAGTGTTTGCAATGTGAACATTCCAGCTCAGGCAAAATATTGGCCACAGCAGAAATGATTTTGGCTTTTGTATTTTTCTTGCCATTGGAGCTGGCTGTGCTAGAGGAACAGTGTTTGTCCATTATAGGAGCACCCTTTATAGCGAGATAACTGCTTCCTAGATAATAATATATAATTAGCAAAGATCATTCCATAATCTAGTTTAATTGACACAGACCATGGATGTTCAGGGGACTGCCAGCACAAGAATTGGAGCATCATGAATTTCAGTGTAACCCTGGCATGGGCTTCCCTTTTTTTTTATTTTTTTTTTATTTTTTTGCTTACTATGATGTGTCAGAGTTCCTTTGTGCCTCAGTTTCCCCTCCTGTGAGATGCCAGGTCACCCACCTGAATGTTGCCATGCCATGCATGGAGGAGCAAGGCTTTGCTGGTTGTGGTCAACCAGGCTGGGGAATTCCCTCATGTGTTTCTCTCCCTGCCTCTTCTTTTCTGCTTCCCTGTGTCCCTCCATTGCTCCTGCCCCCTATTTCTGCTCCATAACATACCCAGGGAGGAGAGTTCCTGGAGCATCCTTTGGGCTTCGGTGGCTGCTCCTTGTCTTAATGTCTCTTAATCCAGGGCCAGTTTAGCCAACCCTTCATATTACAGGGCTGCCAGGGAAGCAAATGAGATCTAAAAGTTTGGATTCTTTGTGAAGGAACCTTTGAAGAGCCTCTTGAAAGATGAAAACTGGTGAGCTGCTGAGCTCTCTCTTTTCCAAAGGACAGGGAGGGTCTTGTCTACTCCCATCTTCTTTCACTCAAGTAATTTGCAGCAGGACAAAGCTCTCCTGAGCTGTACCTGCTGATGGGGAACAGAGCAAGCTGTCACCTACTGCCATCCCAAATTTGCTCTTCAAAGCCAGGGTCAGGAGTCAGCTCTGCAGGAGTGAATTCCCTCTTCCATCCCTCCTGGTGCTGCCCTGAGCCCACCCTGTATTCCCCAAGCACGGGGAGGGGGATCAGGAGGTGACACCTCCAGAAGGTGCTTCCCTCCTCTCTTTGCTGGGTGTAGCAGGTCTCTAGAGGTCTGCCAGCTTTATGTATGTGTTTGCTGAAAGGAATTTCTGGGATAGGCTTAATCTGGAAGAAAAAGGAAGAACAAGAACTTTTCTCTGGATTGGGTGCTTCCCTTATTTAACATTTCCCCTGTATAAAAGGGGAACCAGCAGTTTCAGTCTCCATGCCAGAGAAACCAAGCACAAGGGAGCCACTGCTCAGCCCTTTTAATCCTCCCTTTTAATCTAGAAGGGTTTCCCCAGCATGAAGACTGGGCTGCATCACCCACAGGAGGAAGAGCCAAGGAGCAGCAAACTGATTCAGCAGGTAACCCAAGGCATCAATAAACACAGTGTGCAGGTGATGCTGCTCCATGGAGGGAATCTGGTTTTTAGAGACTAATTAAAAACTTCATTAGTGCCAGGTATCAAGTATCCGTTGTCACATTCAGCATCACCCTTTTGGGAAAGGGAAACCCTTTTTGGCCTGTTGTTTTCCCATCTCTGTTTTTGTTTATTTCCCTACCTTCCTTTCTGTCATTAAGACATTCCCTGGTTCCCTGAATTCCTCCTGCTGTGGGTCTTGAGTCCAACTCTCCAGATTCTTTTCCAGCTCCTCCAGTTTTCTGCAAAGCTGCATCTGTGACTCCTCAGCCCAAATGTTATTGCTAGTTTTAACATTAAGATAAAAGAACTGGACCCAGAGCTTTACACTTGGGTTCCTTTGAAACAAGTTGGGAAAAAACATCAACAATTAAAGAGAGGAAATTTATAGGAGAGTTTTCTGCTTGTGTGCAGCAACTCTGCAGTTACTTTTTAAATGAAAAATATTTGGCACAGCCAGACTGTATCTGACCTGTGTGGGAAACTTCTTTGGCCCAGCTTTCATTAGACCAGAAGTTCCTCATTTTCAGGAATTTTGCTTCTCACATTACCCAAATAGAGGAAACACAGCCAGGAACACAAAGCTGCAAATAAATACTGCAGGTCATGGCATTGCAGCTCTGATGCAAAAGGTGTGTCATTCATTGATCCTGAACCCCTCCTGATGGTCCAGGATACACAAATTCCACTACAGCTGGGAGGTTTGAAGCTATTTAAGTGGGAAATGGAGCTGATTGCTTGTAAGGAATTGAGGGGTTTCCCATTTTTTGCTACAGCCTGGTCAACAAGTGTTACATCTTATTGAATATTACCCACACCATCACCACACACAGATCTGGCAGTTTCTGCCTCCAACACACCTGACCTTAACTTCCTACAAATGAGACCTCTGTTTGAGGACACCTTCAATGTGTACAGGCAAAACTGGTCTTGCACTGGCCCAAACAAACAAAGCAGGGTTTAAGATATTCTTAAGAGAACCTGAAATTATCAAATTAAATTTATGGTGTTCAACATCTCAGGTAAGTTTTGGGTGTTTTTGCTAAGGTTCTACAGATGAAAAAAGTATCTAGCAGGTCCAAGTAATGACAGTTAGTCATTTTTTAGGTGAAGATATGAACACTATGCCTGGAACAGCCTTAGTAAAAGAGAGCAAGACAACTTATGGCACAAAAGAAATCAGAGCAAATATAGAGGCAAGAATTCCAATTTTCAATAACTAGAAAGAATTTAAACAATAATTTGTTGGTCAGATTTGTTCATGCAGTGATTCTCAACCATGTTCCTTTTAGGAAAAAAAAAAAAAGCCTTTAAAAAGGAGAGTTTAGTTTTATTTAGGAAATCCATTACAAGTGTTTTTTTTCACATTACAGTAAGAACAAGCACCATGTTTACATCATGAGTGAGGTTTGGAAGGCTGAACGAACTGCTCCTTGAACAGCAGAGGCATTAGACAGCACCTTTACCCTGGGGCTTTAGAAAATGCCCCAAATCACAGGATGACTGAGATGATGGAAGTTACTGAAATCCATTTTGCATCCAGCTCTGGAATGCAGCAAAGGAAAATCACCTTGGCACAGCAGCTCTTGCCACAGGCAGGGCCCAGCTGCAGCAGGCGTAGCTGATTTAGTGCTAACTAAAGTTTGCAATGATCCCCCAGGAATCCCCTCCCATGGACCAATCCCCATAATTCCCAGTATTTCCAGCCAGCACAGCACTGAGCTGCTCCTTTAAAAGGGTTATTCAGCTCATTACACCTGAAGACCCACATCAAGGATGGAGTTAAACTGAGCTACAACAAACGGGCAGAAGAGAGAAACAGGTGAGTCAGCAAGGATGGAAAATACACAGAAGAGTAGAAGAAACTTTCCTTGCAATAAGCCTACATGGATTTCTACCAAGTCAGATTTACAGCACCCATTCCATGATTAGTTCTTCCCTCCAGCAGCCCTGTTCATGGAGTGGTGCCAGGGAGTCACCCAGTCAGCCTTCCTGCGCTCCCCTCACCGCTGGAAGGGCTCCCAGTTCCACGGGGATGCAGGCACAGGAAGTTCTCCCTCGGGATCAAGCACAACACCTCACTTTTTATGGCTCTGTACAAAGGCAGGGACAGTGAGTGTGCCATCCTTGACTCCTGCTCGGGTCTCAGGTTTGTGCTTTAATGAGAAGACAAGGGCTCGCACGGCCCTGCGATACGGAGCGCTAATGAGGCGGGAACAGAGATGAAAAGCTTCACGCTCAATATTTTCAGCCAGTGGGTGATCAATCTGAAAACAGCAAAGTATAAAATTAGATCTTTACACTTAATAAGGAGGCCAGCTGATTGAAATTGGAGTTTGGTGCTTTTCAGTGTTTCTTCATTAATCAGCTTAGATTCAAGGAAATCTGCTTCCTATCACAAGTGTAACAGGAAGAGCAATTTAATTCCACCCTAGCAATTAAGGGACAAGGCAACGTGGTCAGTGGCAGGGAACATATTCCCACCTCCAGCTGGGTGGCAGTACTTTGCCATCACAACAGGAAACTAATCTGTGACAAGCTTTGGGTATCAAGCTCAACTGCAATTATAAGCTATGCTGTAGTGTCTCCATAAAGCTCACTTTTGAGCTTACTGATATAAGGTACCTTGGATACTATTTTAAACTTGATTCCAACAGCAAGTCTAAGACATGCCAAACACTTGGCAACTCTCTGCCTGGTGCTATAAAGGGAAATGTGGGCTCTCTATGTGTAGAAGAAGGTGTAATTAAGAACGCAGAAAGGGATTTGCTAAATGTTAATTATGTAGTTACTGCTTCAATGCATGCCAAAACCTGTAATTCAGCACAGTTTAGGAAACCTCCCCCCCTTAAAGAAATTGTTTTAATTTCACTTCTGCCTTTTTGATGGGGAATCTCCCATGCTTTGCCTGTAGGAGATTCCAGTGAGCTAAGTGGTATTCCTGCAAGTCCTTCACCACACAGATTTTACTACCCATCACTAAAAAGTCCCTTGGATCCACTCAGTCCCACCTTCCCTTCTGCTTCTGTCAGCCTCTCAGGTGTCAGTGCAGCAGCTGTGGCTCCCCTGCCTTTATAAGCAGTTCAACTGCTGTAACCTCTGCTTGCACATGTGATGGCTGCAGGTGTTTTCAGATGAGTCCAGTTCAGAGGCAATTCTGCTTTACCCAGTCTGCTTCACCCAAATCTACCCGTTTTAGGCTGTTACCAGAGTCTTTATGTCCCACAGATTCACACTTCACAGTCACCATGCATAGCTGTGCTTTCTAAGAACTTAAGCTTGACTCAGCAAAGGTGAGCTCCCACCTTTCAGAGTCATTCCTACAGCGAACCATCCTTCTGGGCTGCCCCAGACTGGAAGCTGGAGAGGTTGTTCTCACAGCTAGCAAACACACAGCTTTGAAACTCTTGAATGTTTATCACTCAACTTGTCTTTTAAAGGATAATTAATGGATACATTGAAAATTATAATTATTATGGCATTTCATAGACCAAGCAAACTAGTTACTAAGCCTTACAGCAAAGTCTTGTTCATTTAGTTAAACATACCTGAGGGATCTGGTATTTATCATATCACCACTTTATACACTGTCAACCCTGCCTCTTCATTTTTGCTATAGATTTAAATTTACAAATATTTAATTAGGAAACACCAAAAAAAGTCCCACTGTTGCTTTCATAGCTGTTTGTTATGAAAAACTTCATATTCTATTAATTTTGTCCTTGTACAGCCCAACTGCAGTGGCCACACAAGTAATCTGTTAACAGGTTATGGAAATGACAGCAAATATACCTCGCTTACAATTAGCAGGTTCACTTGGTTAATACCAAAAAACATTACCTTGCAAATGAAGTTACTTATAAATAGGGATATGCTATGAATCCCTAAAAATAGGAACAGATCACCTGATCTTGTCCCCACTCTGGAGGCAGGACCAGCTTGGCAGTATCTCTGGCTGGAAAAAGTTTAACTTGTTCCTCCAAGAAGGAATTTTTGGAGCCACAGACAAGTGGTTCTGAACTGTACCTCTAATTCCAGGGCTTCACAGAGCAGCTTCCGAGCATTCTTCCTGAAAGCCTCGGTCTTGGGATCGCTCCTGACCTCAATGGAGGGCCTGTTGGAGTGGTCCCTGATGAAGGTTCGCCACTCCCTGTAAATGTCCTTGGCGAGGCTGGACACGTCCGGGTCGGGGTGTTTGCGCATCTTGTTCACGGTGTGACCTGGAAAACAGGAACAGCTCCTTTGGGCCTGGCAGCTGGGAACAAACACAACTGGCACCAGTCAAATCCTATCGGTGCTAAAGCAGCCACACACGTCCTTAACTCGGGCAGTCTCAGCAAAACAACCAAAGCATTGACACAAACTTATGAAAATGACCAGGACTCAATCATGAAGCTTGAGAAATTAGCAAGGAATTGTGAAAATCACCTTCCCAAGTCACCAAGATGACTTATTTAACACAGGGCTACACTAGCTTTTAACACACGGATTCTGGATCTGGTGAAGGTTTTTAAGCTTTTAACTGGGAATCCCTTTAAGGAAGCAGATGTTGCTGGTGATGGCTGTAGCATTTTAACATGGGAACACCACGGTGACTCCAAGCAGAATCTTTCCCATCGAGAACACCTGGCAGTGAAGAAGAGGCTTTCCCCTGCGAGGAGACAAAAGGGACCTTCCTGCTTCCAGAGGGGTGTTTTTTCCCTGGCCAGGAGCGCTGTTGGCCAGGAGATGTCACTGTTAGGCTTCAGTGGCTCTTCCAGGCCGGCGCAATTCAGGCTGGCATTGGGAAAAATCCCGGGAAAAGCCTGAATAGGCTGAAGATGGCAAATGAAATGACAGATCAGAAAGATGGGGAAAGGGGCGACTGCAGCTCCTTTTCCAGGGCTCTGTGAACAGAGATCCGGCTGCTCTGATGGCAAACAAAGGCCGGGATGCTCTCCCTGTTGAGGAAAGGCAGGGACCATGTGGTCACACCTTATCCTTCCCCCAAGCCCTGTGGAAAAGAGGCAGGCAGTGAGCTGTGCCATTTGCTCGGAGCTGCCCATCTGCTGGGGATTCCTCAGTGTGAGGATGCAGGAGGCAGTTCCAGGCCAGTCTGGGGAGATTTTCTCACACCTTCAGAGGATTCAGCCAAATCAGATAAATGAACATTAACAGACAGGAGAAGGAATAAAACACAGAGCTACCAAGGAGAGCTCTTCAAAACTCTGACCACTAAAGGGGTGATGCAGTATTTCCTGGGAGGAATCAGAGGACAGCTGACATTTTCAGTACAAGCTGTGAAAACTGCAGGCTTGATATCAACAATATTTCATTGGCAGCAATTTCCTCATTTCTTAAAAAGCTTCCAGACTAATCTCTAGTGTACTGACAAGCCAAGCAGACACAAGACAGCCTAATATTCACAGTTTAGAAAGACCAGATGTACCTATTTTAGTGGAAAGTAACACTTCCTGGGAAGGTATCTTCTTCTTCAGCTCCTTCAAAGCTTCCATCAGGTTCTCTTTCGATTGCCCAGGAAGCTCGAGTATAGACTTCCATCGTTTTATGTCTTCCACAACCACAACTCTCTGGGAAAGAGAAAAGCCCATTAGGAAAGTGGAATATTGTTACAATGAATAAGGACACTACCTTCATCTCAGCTAATGGGGCTGTTATCAGTGCATGAATTATTGATCGTGGCACAGAATACACAACGGGTACTTGCTTGGAATTAGAAAACTCCTGCAAATCAAGACTGAAGTAACCAGCAAACAAAGTGAGAGGCTTCACCCTGGTCTGCCAAACTCTGGGGATGTAGCCAACGTCTCCTAGAAGTGTTCTGAATTTAAGGAATCCATTGTATAAATATTTCTAAATAGGAAAAAGGATTAAGGGGGAGGTGGCTGATTATCCTTAGAATCCAGCTCAGATTAACTTCAGAAGTAAAACAATGCAGGTGAGAAACAAAGCATTAGAAAATACAAAGGCAAACCTGAATACACTGCACAGTTGCAGTGGTTTTCACTGGTTTTGCCACAGAACTTGACAGAATAGACTGCAAATAGTGTCTCATATTTTGGATGTGAAGCATCTTATCCAGCAGTGGTCAGACAACTGCAGTGCTTTATGCACCATTCTTTTGATTTTTGCCACGCTTGATGAACTTTTTGGTGCAGCATATTTTGCTGTTGTGTTTCTACAAGCAGGTGACCAAGAGGGGTTCAGCTCTCGTGCAGGTCTCACTCAAGACATCCATGAAATGAACTGAAGGGGTTTTCCTTGCTGGAAAGGGATGAGAACCAGCTGGAAATACTGAGGCTGGCGGTATCACCGGGCTATCCTCGAATCGTGTGCCCAGCCTGACCCTGCACCACGCCGAGTTATAACCCATGGAACCTCTTGCAAAGCAGCAGAGCCCTCTGCGCCTGTACAAACACTTCCCTGTTCGGATCCCACCTCAGCGCTGCAAAGATTCCGGTGCAGAACCGGTGTTCACACACACCGCTGCTCCCCCGCCGCCCCGGCCGTGCCGCACCCGGTGCCCCGGCCATGCCGCCGCAACCTCCCGCCGGTGACCTGCCTTGAGGGACTCGAGGGTGACCTGCCGGCAAACGCGGGGCCCGGGCGCGGCCCGCCGGGGGCTCTGGGGGTCGCGGGCGCGGCGCACCACGAACCGGTCCATGTTCGCCCTGCCGCCCTTCCTCACGGAAGCTGCCACGGCGGCCCCGCCATTTCCGCCCGGTAGTTCCCTTCAAGGGCCAGGCCCTATGGGATGGCCGAGGGTACCCCGCGGTGTGAACTACGTGTCCCAGCAGGCCTCGCGCGGGAGCAGCTGCCGCTGCCTCGCCCTTTCCGCACGGTAGTTCCCCCCGGGGGCGAGGCTCTATGGAGTGGGCGGGGATGCCCCGCGGGGCGGACTACACCTCCCAGCAGGCTCCGCGAAGGGCACACCTCGCGAGAGGCTGCCGCCGGCCGCTGCCGGGGCGGAGGAACGAAGATGGCGGTGCGGCGGGGAGGCCTCGCCGTCCTCCTCCTGCCGCTGTTCCTGGTGATCCAGGCGGGAGCCGCCTCGCAGTCGCTTCCCGCCGCCTCCTCCGAAGCCTTCGACTCCGTGTTGGGCAACACGGCATCGTGTCACCGCGCCTGCCAGCTGACCTACCCCCTGCACACCTACCCCAAGGTACGGGCGGGCCCTTCCCCTCACCTGCGCCGCTTCCCTCCGCCTCCCCCGGGGCTGGCACGGCCCGTCCTTTGCCCCTCTCCCCCTGCAGCTCCGCGTCTTGTCTAAAGACAGATACTTCTTTACGTAAATAGATGGGTAGGCTGCCTCTTGCCAGTGAAGCGCTGTTGTCAAAGTACAGCTTTGTCAGTGCTGGTGCTTTTGTGGGTTTTGGGCGTTTTGCTGTTTTTTTTTCCCTTATGCGTTCCTAAAAAGGGAGCTGTAATTTGGCTTGGGCTGCTCCGTATTTTGGGCACTGGAACTGTGCTGTGTTCGTGGCAGGGCAGAGATCCTGAGTCAGGGCGCCAGTGCGGCACTTGGCTGTTGAAGGATGAAGCATAAATGATGACAAGTAGATGGTCAGAGCCTTTATGGGAATCTTTTATCTCATGATAAAATACTGAAGTTGTGTCTGGTAGAAGTTTAATTTCACACCCCAGAGTTTGCTGTTGGTTCATGCTTTGCACGCCTTTGAGCTATGGGCTTAAATTTGGAAAATCCAGGATAAAAAAAAATCTCATATTTCCTTGTTTTTTCTTGGCAATAAACTTCATTATCAACTGTAGCAGGTGGAACTCTTACCCCATATTTGGGATTTCACAGTCCCAAATGCTGCTGGGAAGGCAGCAGGCGAGTGGAGCAGTGCTAGGATCAGGTAACAGGGCTTTGTCTGCTTCCCTGTGGAATTCAGTTGGATTTTGTAGCTGGAAAGATGTAACAGGGAGTTGTGTGGAATATGAGTAAATTTACACATGTATTACAGTTTGTTTTGGTGCATGGATCTTGTTTCTCTTGTAGGACCATTGAAGTTCAAGGAGGGCTGATATTTATGTGATTTTTATTGCACTTTTGAATTTTGTTGCTTCACTTTTTGTGTAAGGATTTTGTCATGTCTTGTTGTTCATTAATGCAATCACACCTTTTAAATTTAGTGCTTGTTTTGTTTGTCACAGAAGTGCTGGTGGAATTGAAAGAAATTTGTTTTAGTTGTGGTTGGAAATTAAGACAAACTTTATTGAGAGTGTTGTGGAAATCCATCTGTAAAGCTGATTTATCTGGATGTCAAATTAAAAAAACATTTTCTGTCACAGCACCACCCACCTTGTCAGTGTTAGACTTGAATTTTAATCTATATTCACAATTTTATTCTCTCGTGCCTTTAATGCACATGAATTTGTGCTCTCAATTAAAATGGCCAGGTCATTTACAACAGGTTGTACAAGAGGTGTGGTGTGTTTGGTTGTTGTTAAATTAATTCAGAGCCTGTTTTGCACCTGTGCAGTTCGAGTGGCTGCTGGCTTTGAGGTTCTGGTTCATGGGTCAGTGGCAGGGTGTGGTCAGGGGGACACTCCTGTGACAGAGGCTTTAGTTCACATCCATTCCCCTGGACCTGTGGACAGAAGAAATACTAGGTGTAGGATTTCTATATTTGCTTAATTTTAATAGCTGCCAGTGGGGAAGCACTTTTGCCCTTCAGTTCAGTATAATAAATAAACATTTGTGTTTGTGGAGCTGGCACTAGGTAGATAACCAGGATGCTGTGCAGGACATCAGAAATAATCCCTTTTTCTGATAGTTCTGTTGTAGCTGTAATTAGAGTCATTAGACTGTTTAGATACATTGTATTCCACTGTCAAAAGTAGAGGATTTCTGTCCTTTCCTGCTGGGTTTTCCCATTTAAGCTCTGAGAATGGAGATTTTCTACTCTTTGTAGGGTTAAACATCAAAAAATCTTTTACAGCACTGTCTCTTAATTTCAAACACACCACTTTCTAAAACATTAATTTTGCCTATGAGTTGTGGGTCTGGAATTACAAAACAGCATTTGCTGTTCCAGGTCTGCCCACTGCAAAAGGAAAAGCTCTGTTTGAAATAAATCCATAGGTTTTGCTGTTCCAGGTTTGCCCACTGCA
>NC_031777.1:26385755-26409426 GCF_001522545.3 Parus major | reverse complement strand
AAAAGCTCTGTTTGAAATAAATCCATAGGTTTTGCTGTTCCAGGTTTGCCCACTGCAGAAGGAAAAGCTCTGTTTGAAATAAATCCAAAGGTTGTTAGTGCTGCTTGGCTTGGGTTTATTTCATCCCATTTCACCTTGAGCTGGGTTGTACTTCTGGTGGAGGGAAGGAGGACAGAAACACCCAACCAAACAACAAAAAAAAATACTTGTTTTCTGACAATTTGTTGTGGGCTGGAGGGATGCAAGCCTTTCCTTGTGCCTCCCCAGGAAGAGGAGCTGTACGCCTGCCAGCGCGGCTGCCGACTCTTCTCCATCTGCCAGTTCGTGGACGATGGCGCCGATTTGAATCGGACCAAACAGGAATGTGACTCTGGTGAGCCCTCAGAGCCCCTTCAGCGCTTGAGGGGAGAGCTGCCATGTCTGAAAGGGTGGTGTTGAATTGGTGGCATTCTTTTAGTTGCTTTGGGTTTGTTTGATAGCTTCTTGAAGTCTATATACAGGATGTATATAAAAAAATCTTATGGGAAAGTTGTTCTCTGTGAGTTTCTCCTCAGTGTTGCTGTTTTCCTGAATTTCTCAAGTATCATCAGTCTCTGTAAATAACTTAGAAATGCTGCATTTTACTGTAAACAGTTTGTCATAGAAAACACAAAATGCCTGGGGGGAAATCCAGGCAAATGAACACTTGTCTTTTAATAATTCCCTGTGACAATCAGTCCCATTTGCCATTCCTGACAAATCTGTATGTAGAAGTGAATTGTTCAGTGGAGCAAGAGCACAGATTTTAATGTGCCTTATATCTTGTGGTCTAGCCTCCATCCTAAGCTTTCCTTGCAGCTAAACCCTTGGGAATGAGGTACATATTTTGTTTGGAATAGGCCTTTAAGTACTGGTTACTAATTCTCTCTGGCTAGCTGTGTTAGAGCAGATATTTATCAGTGAAGATGAAATATATAGAATCATTTAAGTTGGAGAAGACCTTTAAGATCAAGTCCAGCCATTCCCCCTGCACTGCCAAGCCCATCCACTAAACCATGTCCCCAAGTGCCACACCTTTATGTCCCTCCAGGGATGGTGTGTGATACAGGCCAATTAATAGTGGGTTTGGAATTCTGTAGAACTTTCTTCCAATAATGTTGAGGAAGCTGATTTAGTTTTATTCAGAAAGGAAAGGTAGGAACTCTCCACCTTTACTACCAATACAATTAATCACCAGGCCAGCATTCAGGAGAGGCTTTTGTCCTCTCAGTAGCTCCTGAAAGCAAGAGAGCTCGTGGCTAGCTCAGGTAGGGAAGCAGAAAGCCTGGCATGCAAAGATGCTAACGTGTTCCAGAAGTGCAGTAAATGCTCCAGAAATGGGCTAATGCTCCAGTCTGTCACAATGTGTGTAGCTGTGATACAGCCTGTCAGTGTAGTTGTCAAACCACACACGAAGGAGTGCCATAAAGCAGGGTAACGTAGCAATAGAGCACATGTACAGTAATGGAACAGTTGCTTATTTCTGGTTTAACTCTCCTTTCTGGGACTGTTGTCTTTGCTGGCTTATGTTCTGTGATCTGCTGTGGGTGCCCTGAGTGATAAGTGTTGTGTGCTTGGCAGATCCATCTTGGCTGCTCTGCTCAGTTCTGTCTCTGGTGCTTCCTGCAAACACTGACTCGGTGGCAGTTGTAGCATGGAATGGCTGCTCAGGTGCCACGAGCTGAACACTCAGATGTTTAGCTGCTGCTGCCATATTTCCTGCCAGCTTCTTAGTCCTTATGATGGTCCATTTGTTCCTCTGGAAAACTGGGAGAGCTGCTGTCCTCTGTGTTGCTTGTTGGTTTGATTCTTTAGTTCAGGTACTACTGCAACACCGTCCACCTAAGCTTTAGAATTGTGCAGGAGAGCTGTGCCTGTGTATTGTCTGCCTGATTTGTCCAGGGCCAGAATAAACTAAATTACTCTCTCCAAATAATTTAGATTTCTTAGTCTTTATGATCTCTAATGAGCAATTAATAGAAGCTCTTTCTAAAACAAAGAGTTAATTTCATTTTTCATAAGAAAATACTCCATAATACTTTCAGTGCAGTTGCTGTATTAGCAGGAAATGCTCCTTTGATTTTCCTGTGATACCATGGCTTCTACTGTTACCTCAAAGGGATTTAACGGACTGATAGTCCCTCTGTTCTCTTTAGGATTCCATCTCTGCTCTCTGTTGTTTTGTGTGATATGTAGAGGAAAGCTATGGTGGTGGTGGGAGGATCAATGAGAACTTGCATCCCTGAGCTCAGCCAGGGTAACATTGGTGATCATTTGCTCTGATTGCAGCCAGATTTCAACTCCCTGCTCTGTTGAAGCTCTGATTCTGTCATTAGACCTCAGAGCAAATGCTACCCTGGGATTGCCATATCTTCCCCTGCAAATGGGACTGTCAACTGCTGCTTTGTTTCTGATCCAACTTATACTGAGAATGTTTTCTTAACTAAAATGCAGAATTTATCATCTGATTTGGGGAACTTCTCCCTTGCAGCCTGTACTGAAGCATACTCCCAATCTGATGAACAATATGCTTGCCATCTTGGATGCCAGAACCAGTTGCCATTTGCTGAGTTAAGGCAAGAGCAAGTAAGTAGGTGACATGTTTTTCAAATACCACCTACTTGTTTCTGTTCAGTGTGTGTCTTATCTTTTTTAAATTTCTTCAAATGGAAAATATATTTTTCAGTCCTAAGGACTGAAATCTAGACATGAGGTGAGGGGTGAGCAAGAACATAACTTCTGTCCTGTTTATATAAAAATAAATAGAAAAAATGTTAATGTTGTGCTTGCAGTTAATGTCCCTGATGCCAAGAATTCATCTCCTCTTTCCTCTGACACTGGTGAGATCATTCTGGAGTGACATGATGGACTCAGCTCAGAGCTTCATAACATCCTCATGGACTTTCTACCTTCAAGCAGACGATGGCAAAATTGTCATATTCCAGGTGCTTCCTTTTTTCATTGAGATTAAGGTGTCCTGGCTGCTGACTTCAACTCTTCCCCTTCCAGCCAGAGAAAACACTGTAGACACCATCGAAAGTGTTTAGGTTTTCCTAATATTTCACTGCCTTTAGGGCCATGTTAAAATTCAAACTTAAAAGAATAGAGCATGTCTTAAGGTTAATTTCCCTATTAGTTCTGAAAATATAAATTATCAAAATCAGTGGAAGATTTTTAGCAGCATCTCCTAACTCCTTATTTTGTTTTAGTCAAAGCCAGAAGTGCAGTATGTTCCACAGCTTGATCAGGAAACTGGAGATACAAAAGGATCCTTGTCGCTGAGTAAAACAGCCTGTAAGTTGTTCTTTGTGCTTTGGAAGAGTAAATGTAAGTGTTCCCTGTCATGGAAATTTAGAAAATGACATTACAGGTGGCATATGAAAGCAAATTTTTAGAAAGTTGCAATATAATTATTTACTGTGCAGAGTGCACTGTGTACACTTGGTAAAGTGTGGTAGAAACCAAACTCTGCTGGAAATGGAAGCCTGCAAGCTGGGGCTGTTTTAAAAGCTTCTGTAAATGCTTTTAAATTTAAAATCCTTTTAAATGCTGTCTGTACAAAGTGTGTGGGGTTGGTTTGGGTTTTCCCTCCCCTTGCTCTCCTGACCTGTGTTTGTGCCGTGGTGCCTCAGCAGACGGACGTCCCGGGAGCTCACAGACATTCCGGGGGCTCTTCGAGGAGAGAGCGAACGACAGCTTCTTCAAGTGTCTCTCCATGTACGTATGTCCTGGGCTGTCTGTGTGTCTGTGCCCACTGAGGAGGGTGAAGGCCTTTCCTCTGTGTGTGCAGCACTGTTGGGAGGTCTCAAGGTCTCCAAGTCTGTAGGCTCAGGATGCACAGCATCACAATTTTCTATCTGACCATTGGTGTTGCTTTGCTGTGCTGGCTCCGTGTTTTCTGCAGGCTGTCCTGCCAACTTTGATTTGCTTTTCCATTTCAAGTGAACAACATTTTGATAATTTCCTGCACTGTGTTTTGAGTGTGTTCTGGGAACTGTTTAATCAATACTGTGTTTTGCCTGTTCATTAGCTCTGGATGTGTTTTAGGGCAAAGCACTTTGTTTTGGGATTGTGTTATGTAGCACACTGGTATGTCTTGTTTCCAGGCTGAAAATACTCAGTATGTATTGATTAAAGCTTTTTTATTTTCTCCTTAAAAGTTCACACGTGAAGGATCAGTGAATTGCCCTGCAGATTCATAACAGAAAAATCTGTTTTTAAATCTGTGAACAGGAGGATTCTTAGGGCCCCATAACAGAATTGAGCAAGTCTTTTGTGATATCAAACAGGCATTAGAATACCCAGGAGTCTGCAGTGGGCTGTGTAGCTGGAAGAGCCAGAGACTAATGAATTGGCAGGAAAGGCAGTCAGAAATGAGCCCAACTTTTTTACAGGTCCATTGTCTTGTATTCAGTCTTTGAAATCTATCAGCATTCTTCTCATTTCAGAAATTCCAGTTGGATTTTAACCACTACGCTCGTCCTGTCAGTGCTGGTGCTGCTCTGGATTTGTTGTGCAACTGTAGCTACAGCTGTAGAGCAGTATGTTCCATCTGAGGTACTGCATTTCAGAACTACAGTGTTTGGGATTTATTCATTATATTGCTTTTATGTTACAGCTCTCTAGAGACTGAGAAATATTTGGGGAAGGTTCAGTTAAGGGGGGTTTTTTATTTTGCGGCTGTGGATGACAAACCAATTTTGTTTATTTAAATGATGGTTTTATATCTGAGCATTCTTGCTTATTCCTGTGGCTCACAGGAGCTCTGAACCTTATTTAAACATGGTGTTTTTTGGTTTGTAGTGCTGCACTCTCAACAGCCTTCAAATTGTTGTGAACAAATGGAGGTTGATTCTCATTTCTCTGGGAATGAAGCTCTACTGAGGGTTGGGTGGTGTAGGGGGGACCAGTATGGGTTTAATGCAGGAGGATCAATAGTGAGAACAGTGACAGCACAACTATTGGTGAGTGCAGTTTCATGGAGGGGAACAAGCACTCCCCCAGTGCCCAGGGAGCCCTGACTCGATGTTTGCACACCAAAGGAGCTGTTACACAAACACTGTATCCACCCTTGTTCTGGCAGATTTAATACATTTCTTCAGGATGCAAGCCTAGTTCTAGCTGTGAATTTCAGATGTTACAGAAAGCCTTGTGTTGCAGGGCTGCAGCCATAAAAGCCTGGAATTCAGCTGCAAACTGAAATGAATTTTATTCACAGTATGGAGAGTCTTTGTCTTAAAGTACCTTGTTTAAATGTTTCAGAAGCTGAGCATCTACGGAGATTTGGAATACATGAATGAGCAAAAACTCAACAGATACCCACCCTCTGCACTTGTTGTGGTTAGATGCAAGACTGAGGAACATGAAGAAGCAGGACCTCTTCCTACAAAAGTCAATCTGGATCAATCTGCAATTTAAATCCATTGGATCTGATAGACTAATTCCAACAGAGCTAGAAACTCCTGATTGATTGTGATGGTTCTTCAGATGAGAAGCTTAGCAGCCAGTCTTTAAATGCAAATAAAGTTGCAGAATCAACAAATGTCATGGGATTTTGTTTTCAGCTAGTAGAGAAGATTCAGACATTCAGACATGAATTTGTTTGTTTCCAGGCATAATCACTTTTCACTGGTGTTTGCTATTGTGTCTTTTTGCTTACAAAAATTGTAAGCATGCTTTCCATACTTCAGCCAGGACACTTTCAAACTTACTTGTGTGTTCTAGGATGTAATGTGTACAGTCAGAGTTAGCTTTGTAAAGGTATAAGACGTTTTAAATAGGCAGGAAATGCCTTTCTAGTGTTGCACTTTCTGTTGTAGTTAAGAGAAAATATTATAAAATTATCTGCTGAATTTTTTTGTACTTGTTAATGTCCATGCACAAACAACCTTGTCTTCAGAAATAGAAATATATTTTTTCTACGGTGTGGCAATATTCAAGGTGGAAAGAGTTTGTGAGGTACTGTAAGCTAGAACTCAGCTTGTGAAAGATGGAAACTTGTTAAAATTTACAGACATATCCCTTCACATGTAGAACATTACATGGTCAGTTATTTTGTCAAACTTTAGCCTTGAAGTCTTTAATTGCTTGTAAAGTTAGCACCTGTGTTTTCTGAAAACTTCTACTTTCTGTTCTTGATTAACTATTCTGGTCTTGTAACTTCATTTACAGAAACAAGTTGATTCCTGAGAAATGAGAGCAGACAAATAAAATTGACTGTATAGAAAATGTTGACTGTACAGCTTTTTACAATGGTTAATTATCGACCACAACAGGCTCAGTGTGAAAGGCTGTCTGCAGCCTTCCTCTTATGGGCAACGTGACCTGATTTTGCTGTGATTCACTAACACAGCAACAACAACTAACAATGTCCCTCATGCCTAACCTATTTTTTGTGGCTCTTACTTTATGCTGGTTCCCACAGTGTTGGCAGGTTGGGGGTGTTGGTGATTTATTTTAGGGTGTCTAAGTGAATGCTGGCTAGAACACAGTCTTCAATTCACTGTCATTTTTTTGTTGATTAGACAGAATTCCCTCAAAGGTTTAAAAAAATGTAATGAAGAACTGTGGTGATTCTGGGTGATGCAGTGATGTATTCCCTTACCTAACCCTGCCTCAGTGGCTGTTCCCAGCTTCCCTCTGAGCAGCTGATGTGTGAGTGCAGCTGATGGAGCCTTTCAGGCAGAATGTGCAGACCCCAGCCCAGCAGCACTCCAGCAGTGTGGCTGTCAGGAGCTTTCAGGTCTTCGAGGATGTTTGTTTCAAGGAGGTTTCTATCAGCCTGGAGGAACTGCAATCTTAAATCACGCTGAACTCTTCAATGGGACAGCCCAGGAATTTGGGTGCCAGCAGCCACTGCCCTCTGTGTAGGTGTCATTGCAGAGGCCTTGCTGTGAGAAGGGACAGGGTGATGTTTGGGGACACTGCTCACTTGGCAGGGACAGGGGTTGCCTCTGTCGGTGAAGCTGCAGCAGCGATTCAGCCACGTTTCTGCAGGCACAGCCCAGCACAGCCCCACTCTGCTGGCAATGCCAGAGCTCAGATGTGATGGGTGCAACCCTGTTCAGCAATCACTGCCACTGCTGGCAATGCCAGAGCTCAGATGTGATGAGTGAAACCCTGTTCAGCAATCACTGCCACTGCTGGCAATGCCAGAGCTCAGATGTGATGGGTGCAACCCTGTTCAGCAATCACTGCCACTGCTGGCTTTGCTTTGGGGATTACTGCCCATCTTCTTAGCACTGTGGTCCTTGGGATTTCCAGAAGAGACTTCAGCAATTCCCATTTTTCTAACTGAATAGCTTATGGAAATGTTTGCAAGTCAGTTAAAATGTTGTCCTTTACCATTACATGGTTGCAGAGGGAGCAGCTCTGTGCACACGTGGCTCTTTGCCTGCTCTAGCATGGACAGTACCACCTCTGTTAGGCTGATGACTTGATTTCACAAAACTTTCTCTTCAAAACTCCATTGCTTACAGCCTTGGGCTTCAGTTAAGCAAACAACTTGTGCTTTCATTGTGTGTTTTGTCTTTTGTTAGCTGTTTAGTGACATTTCAGCTGAGTGATCTGTGCAGTGCAGCCAGTGATTCAGCAATGTGCTCTTGGGTCACAGAGAGCTCTGTGCCTGTGGCACTCTGGCACTTGGCACTGCTGGATCCAGAGTGAGCCAGAGCCTGAGGAATTTGGTGAGTGTTGTACTTGTAAACTTGTCAAAAGATCTTCCCTCAGTAAAATCAGATACTAGCAAGTAATTGAACTGTTTCTCAAGATTTCTAATCTAAATGGACTCTTTAAGCTGTCTTGGCATTTGACTTTGCAAAATGTCATTTCCTATTCATTTTTTGTTAAATGTTTGACTTACTGCCATCTCCATTTTCAGAGGCTGCAATTTGGGTTTGATCTCTACTCAAAACCACTGTTTAAATGAAAGGCCTTAAATTATTGAAATTGCAGGAGGAAAGCATTTTATATTCTCTTTAGGCATGTGTTCAACTGAACCTGTATCAGGTTTAGAATGGAATCATCTGGACACAAATGAGATGACCCTCTTAATTGTCTGCAATTCACTGCTGGCAGAAATAGCCAAGGTACCTTTGGGGGAAACTGGGGGGGGGGTTTAGGTGCTAGAAAAACAAAAACCTTCCATCATACTGAATACTTTGATATTTGTTGCCTCTTCAGCTTTTCTGATCTTTGTCAATTATTTTTTTAACTATTTTTTTTAAGCTTCAGAAGAGCTTGCTTTTGTTTCTTATGTTGCTGCCATGAACTCATTTTTCTGAACTCTAAGCAGTCTTTGATGTGGGGCAACTGCTCTAAAATCCAACTGCCTGGTTGGCTGCAGCTGAGCTTGGTAATCCCAAAACAGGAAACAGATGGTGGTAGATGCCAGGTTGTAGAATGATAGAATTTTTTAGCTTGGAAAAGACCTCCAAGAATGAATCCAACCATTTCCCCAGCACTGCCAATGCCACCAATGTCCCCAAGTGCCACATCCATGTGGCTTTAGGGGTAGTTACTCCACCACTGCCCTGGGCAGCCAGGTCCAACACCTGGCAACTTTTCTAAGTGAAGAATTTTTTTTCTGCTATCCAATCTAAACCTCCTCTGGTGCAACTTGAGGGTGTTTCCCCTTGTCCTATTGCCTCTTAATTGGGAGGAGAAAAGCCTGCCCCCCACCTGGCTCCATCTCTTTTCAGGGAGTTACAGAGAGTGAGAAGGTCCCCTCTGAGTCTCCTGTTCTCCAGACTGAACCCCCTGGCTCCCTCATTACACTTGTGCTCCAGAGCCTTCCCCAGCTCTCTTGTCCTTCTCTGGCCATCTCTTACAGACATTTGTCTCCAAGGGTGGGTTGACTCCACATTTTAAACTCTTCATTGTAGATTGTTTTGCAGGGTATGCACAGCTGGCCTGCTTCACCTGGCTCTTACACAGGGCTCTTAGCCCATCACCTAATAAGTTTTATGAAAGCTCAAAATAGTCCTGTATCAAGTCTGATTAGGAACTGAAAACTTCCTCTTTAAAGAACAAGTGATCCAGAATTTAAGATCCTCTTAGTCTGACATTTTCCCACATTGCAGCAGCTGCCCAGACATGCAGACTGTTTGCTACTTGGTCTTGGATGTTTTCACCCAAAATCCTTAAAGCAGGAGAGTTTTCTTAGCACCACCTTCAGTAGTGATGTATTCCTGTGAGAAGCTTCTGTTTTGGACAAGTTGGTGCTGCTGTAGTGAAGGAGGAGCTCCTACAGGACTGTGTTTCATTGTGGCTGGTCTGTGAGGATGGCACTGGAGATGCCCTGCTCATGAAGAATCTATTAACTCACTATAATTGGGGGGGGTTCATGTGTAGGGATGGAGAGGGAAGTTGGAGCTGTGGCTGTTCCTCTGTGTCAGGCATTATGTGGTGCTTTGAATCAATTCAAGGCAATGTCTCAGAGCCAACTTAGAGAAAATCTGGCTGCCAGCCTCTCTTCCACAGCCCTGGTGAGACTGTCTTGCTTAGGGTGGCAGCAATTTGGAAGCACCTGGGTCCTGTGGACCCTCTTGCAAGAACAACACAGGCTCCTCAAAAACTTTATGGTGGTGCTTTTTCTCCCCACTACCCCCCTGCTGATGAATTTTCATCCTTGAAGCTGTAAAACTCCTCTGTGGGAGCTGTGCCAAGACCTGCAGCCAGTTTAGGAGGCTCCAATGTCTTTGTAGGTTCGTGTTTGCTGCAGGCTGAGCTGCTAAGTCTTCCTGCAGGCCTGGAAATTCAAGCATGCAGGTCAAAAAGGACCCTGGGGAATTTCCTGTGCCTGTGCTCAGTGCCCAAGCAAGAAAGCTGTTCCAGATGGTTGCATCCTGCACAGCTCCCCTGAGATCTCATCAGCTGGCAGGAGCCTGGGCTGGTGCTGCCACAAGGGCAGTGTGACAGCTCTGTCATGGGAAGGAGGTGTGGAGAAATGAGACTTCCATGAAGAGGAGCAGATTCTCTTTCCCTTACACTTTAATTTTGGGTTTTCCGTGACCACAAAGGGAGGAAACGCAGTCAGCATGAGCTGGACATGTGTGCTCACCCTCCAACCTGTCTCTCTCTCTGTTTACTCTGATTTGTCTTAAGCCCTGTTGCAAAACCTTGTGAGAGATGAGAAGAATGAGTTTTGTTGTTGGCTTTCACTGGGGCTGGAGCAGAGGCTCAGCACTGCCGTTCCCCTCCTGGCTGTGCCGTGCTCTCCTCGCTCTCCTGCTTCTGCTGGCTTTGTATCCTGGTAACATCGCTTGTGCTCAGGTGCAGAGAACTCCCTGCAGTCCCTGCAGCTCTGGGAAACATGAACAAAACTCATCCTCAGGTACAGTCCTTCAGAAAAATCCTACATACAGCTGTTCCCTGAAGTACGTGTGTTCTTGACAGCTCTGTTTGCCTGACCTCTCTAACTTCTTTCTCTGAGATTTTGAGGTTTTTCTACTTAGCTTGATACAAAGGGAAGAGTTGATATAAAGCACTGGACTTGGTTAGTGCTTGTTTTACAAATGGGTAATTAAGGTTTAAAGGTGATTGTTTTGGGAATCAAAGCTGGGCCATGTTTTCACTCAGGCAATTTTTGCTTGTATGTAACAATAATGGAGTACACGATGTATTCCTGGGAAAGATGATGTGAGAACTAGAAAAGCAAAGTTTGTGTGGCTGTGGGAATCTGTAAATCCTTTTTGTCCCTTTCCTTCTAGAGAAATGGTGATGTGGCTGATTTTGGTTCAACAGAGTCCTCTGGAGAAAGAGGTAATGAATAAAATGCAGAGTTCTATTATTAAAGTATAAATCAATTGAAACTATCAATGTAATATAAAATACAACCACTATTTATGGTCTGCTTGGATGGATTTTTCTTCTTTTCTGTGTAGTGAAATGTCCAGACTGTAAAATTAATAAACTTCAGCTGTTCTGTGTTGGCCTGGAGCTGGCAGTCACAGTGGTATGATAGGTGATCCTTGCCTGTCACAGAAAGACTCATAATGAGCTTTCTGTGGCCTTTCCATACATCTTCATAGCCAAACTTCAGCAAATTTTGCCCATATTCTGAAGGACAAGATGAGCTCAAACAGAACCAAATAGCAAGCCTGCAGATCAGCTTGCAACATTTCATTACCACCATTACTTTCTACTCAAGTCTGTTGGTAATTGTTGTGCTTTGTAGTCAGAGGTGTTTTGTAGACACAGACATGCTGTAATTCACCTTTTCTCCTCTGAGCTGAAATCTTCTGTTTGGCCCCTGCTCGAGCGTGACAGAGGGGGAGGCTGCTGGAACCAGGATCCTTTTCCTGTTGAGCAAAGGCTGTGCCTTCTCTTGAGCTAGAACACTAAAACAATTAAGTAAACACAAAGCACAGCTAAGACAGATTCTAACTTAAACGTTCTTTAAGTTCCTGAAAACCTTTTTAAAATTCTAATTAAAGATTTTTAAGTTCAGATATACCAAAATCAATTATACAGGCAGGATTGTCTTTAGTGACTGGTTACTGAGATGATCACACTAGTATTTTTTGCTATTGGTCTGGGAATATGAAGGACTGGAGGAAAACACCGTGTTGGTTTAGAGGCAAAGCTCCAGATGCAGGTTGCTGGGGTGAGGGCGGGTGCCTGGCATCACTCCTTGGTGTTCCACCATTGTTACAGTGCCTGTGGGTTTGGCCTTTAGCTTCTGCAGTTGGTTTGATTTATGTACCTGACTTTCTGAAAGCTGGACCCCCTGGAAGGCTGCTGTGCCCTGGAGATGTCGCTAGGGAGGGAAAGGGCAGCTCTTCAATTCCTCCTCTCCATTCTGTGCTGATAATCCATCCTCATTCCATGGGAGTGTGAGTCCTGCCTGGGGCAGGGAGCCTGAGGTGCTGTAAACTGAAGTCTTGCCTCTTGGGGAGTTTTGTTATGTGCTCTGGGAGGGCACCTTCCCCAGCCTGACACCAAGCCCCGTGTTTCAGTGTCACTACTGTCCCACAGGGCTGGGCAGGGGCTTGGCCTTCATCCCTCTGCATCCGAGTCCATGGGATGGGCTCTGATGGAGACGTGGTGTTTGTGCCATTCAACCCCAGTGCTCTGTAACAGCAGCACAGGTTCTTGCACACTGCAAGCAGCAAAATTCCCCATGAGGAGGTGTTTAATGTTGGACTTTTTCTCTTTAAACTCATCAACCCCAAAGCCCCAGCTGCCCCTGCCAGTCTCACATGCAGAGACCCCAAAATGTCAGCCTCGTGTCCCTGCACTGTTCCCCTCTGAAACACCCCAGGCCCTTCCTCAGTCCCTCAGCTCTCTCTCTTGCCTCCCCCAGGCCGCTGCCATCCGTGTGGTGCCCGCACTGGCTGCACACAGAGACACCTCTGCATCTCTGCCGTGCTGCTGCTCATCCTCACAGCCGCCCTGGCCTTGGGGGTGGCACTGGCACTCCTGCCACGGGCACCAGGTTAGTGTTTGTTTTACAAACACACTGTTGTTTGTATCCCAAGAGTGGTTATTTTTTTGGTAAGGAGGGTCAGAAATGGTGCTGCATGAGCAGAGCCCTCGTGTCCATCACTGTGTGTTTAATGGTGCTCTCCAGCACAGAGCAGGAGGAAGGGAAGGGATGAGCAGGGTGGGGGGGCTGTACCAGCTTTGCTCAGCCCAAATGGCCACCAGCCACTCCCTGGCTCTGCTGTGCTGCTCCGTGGGGCAGGGATAACTCTGGGTAGCACTGCCATGCTTTAGACTTCTGGTGTGGTTTTCAGATTCTGCCATGAACCTCTCAGAAATTAATCCTGGCCCCATGGTATTTCCAGAACAAAAAATTAATTTTGGAAACCCCCCTTTACTCCCCTTGATCTATTCCTTGTATCACAAAAATTCTGGAAAATAAAGATTTTCTTGCTTTCCCCACAGTGAGCCGCTTCTGCACAGCCCCTAATAACAAGACAGGCTTCTTGTGTGATGACAGAGTGACCTGTGTCCCAGCCAGCTGGGTCTGTGACAGGGTCAGCAACTGCAGGAATGGAGAGGATGAGCAGGAGCAGCTCTGTGGTGAGTGGTTTTGTTGTGAGCATTCCCCCTGCACTGGTCTTCCAGCTGTGAGACAGCAGCTGTGCTTCCTCTAACCCTGCTCTGTGCTTCTGGCTGCCTGTGTGAGCAGATAAGCCTGGTAGAGCCTTTGCAGGGCAGATGCTGAGAGATGGCACTGCCCAAAACCTAGCAGGAATGCCAGGAATTAAAGACTCCAAGCTCTTCTGATCTTCCTAGGAAAATTTTAAAAACCATGATGTTGGTTTTTAAAAATTTAAAACCATCACTGAAGTTGTATGCCTATATGGGTAATTTATTGTTCAGTCACCCTGGGGAAAAAATGAAATAAAGCAGAAACTGGGGGCAGACTTCCTGTGTGCGATGACAGAGCTTCCCATTTGTTCCCATTCATTTGATGCTGCAGGGGAAGTGTCCTGGAGCAGCCTTTGGTGTGTGCCACCCCTGGTGTGTCTGGGGGAGCTAAGCACGTCCTGTGTGTGTGCCCCTGCAGGTGACTTGCCCCACAGCCTCCCAGGGTACCTGGTTTTCTACTGCAGTAACCCCAGATCCTGGGTTTATGCTGACCAGAGGTGTGACAGGATGAACGACTGCGGGGACTGCTCTGATGAGACGTGGAGCTGTAAGTCTGACTGCTGGCTCCTGTCTTTTCTGCTGAGGGGTTGTGACAGCTTGTGCAGGTGTGGTGCTCGTGGATGCTGCTGGCAATGCCTGGAGGCTGGCATCCACCACTAAAACACAGGCTAGCTGGGATGGGGTGAGTGTGAACCATCCCCCTCGCTGCTGAGGCTTCTGTGACAGAACCTGGTGGCACCTGAGAGGGGAAAGGCTCTGTGGTTTGCTCCCTGTCCCTGAAATTGCTCTTCCTCCATGGCTTGCTGATGTGGAGCAGTTTCATCGGGATTTGTGGCTGTAGTTTGTAGCAACCATTCAAACTGGCTTTTGGTCAGCAGATGGGTGGATCTCCAAGCTGGGCAGGAGCTGAGTCTTGCTAGAATGAGCAGCAGATTTGTTCCTAAGTCACCCCCGTGGTTTTGGAAAAAAAAAAAAGAGGGGGAGGAAGAAAAAAAATTACAATTAGTTGTTCCCCCCAGGATGGCCTCTCTGCCATGAAGGTCATTGCAATGTCACACTCTGGTTTCTCCCACAGGTAGCACCAAGCCAGTGTCTGCTTTGGTGGGCTCACAGTCACAGGGCTGTCACCAGCAGCTTTTCTGCTGGGGGATGAAAGGATTTTACCCATGGGAGGAGGGAGGGAGGGGGTCAGTGCAGCAGCAGCAGCATTTCAGTCCCCTGTTTTCTGTCCTTCCCAGTGGCTGCCTGCCCCCCGTGTGGGCAGGAGTGGTGGAGCTGCAGCCCTGTGCACTACGAGTTCTGCTCCTGCATCCCCAGGAGGCTGTGCCGGGATGGCATCCAGCACTGCCTGGGCTGGTCCGACGAGTTCGTCTGCACAGCCTGAATCCTGTGCCCATCCCTGCTGGGGACAGCAGGGCACTTCCCACACGTCACCCTGGAGCCTTGGGCTCCTGCCCTGCCACCCCCTTGGGAAGCCCCAGCCCAAGGAAATGGTCCCAGCAGGGCCCAGGGGTGCGTGGCAGCCCTTGGCTGGACACTGGCTGTGGGACAGCTGCCAGGAGTCTGCTGCCACGAGAAGGTGACGCTTCCTGCACGGGCAGCACTGACTTGGTGCCACGCTGGAGACGCTTCACCAGGCACTGCTGGCACAGCCCTGGGCCAGGGGATTCTCCTCTGCCCACCCTGGGACCAGAGTGAGCCACGGGAGGGACACTGAAAACCGCCCCGAGCAGCAGGAGCTGAGTGAGGTGAGCCTCCAACACATCTCCATCATCCTGATCTTCACTGGCAGGAGGAGAAGCTTCTATTTGTGTTCAGAGCACATCTGCAATGTGTTCTTTTTTGTTTCAGCAGTGACTTTGAGGGCTCTGTGTGGATGCTCCCAGGACACTTCCTTGGGAATGCTGTGCTGGGAGTGACACCGTGAGGAGCTGCTGCTCAGGCCACCTCCTGCTCCCTTCTCAAACCATGAGGGCCAACACAGAGAGCGTAATGACATGGAAAACTGGAGAAGTTTCAGGGTTTTGGGGGATAAATCATGTCCCTGTGACAGCCAGGGCAGGGAACTAGCATGTAAATAACCTGCTCTTCACTCAGGGCTGTGCAGTTTTGCAGCAGCAGGTTGAGAACAGCCATGGAGATGGGATAGGTCTCACTGAAGTTGGCAAAGAAAGGAGGAATAAGAAGTCTCAGCCTTGGAGCAGAGAGCAGCAGAAAATCAACTGCTGCTCCCAGGGTGGTGTGGGATGACACTGGATCTGTTTGCTCCTTGTTTTGTTTCTCTGCCAGCACGGCAGGGTCAGGCAGTCAAGCCTTCGAAGCAGTCCGCAGGATATAGGTATGGACATGACACTGACATTTAAGAAAGCTGAGGTTTTCTCTGCTCCTTTGAAAATCTCATCTGTGTCTAAAATATCGAGGAAAACCCCACATTTACAGTGAGTACTCTTACTTTTCTGGGCCCAAAATAAACATGAGGTGATCTTTTTCCCATTGCCACCCCAGGTCACAGATATTTAAAAATAAACCCCTGTTCACTCATCTCTTCTCTGTCCTGTGATCTGCAGCTCTGCCTGTCACTGTAACTCAGATCAATGGTGAATGTTGCTTCGAATTTGTCACTGGGATATAGCTGGAAATCGGAGAGATCTTTTTATAAATAGCTTTACAGTATTGTGACTCACAGTTCACCTGAAATGAAATGGCAAAATCCTGCATGGGGAATGTTAAAGCTTCTTTTACTCACCTGTCCCTCTCCAGGCCTGGCCAGGGTGCACAGCTTGTTTTCTTCTGCCTGTGAAATGTTGTCTCTGTGCAGTAAGGATTGAACTAATCAGCTGTTAAAAAACTAATACAAGAACACTCATGCTTAGCACAGGGCTTAGGGAATGGGATTGGTAAAAATAGGATTGGTGAAAAAATGTGCATCTCTCCATGGTCAGATCAGCACATCTCCAGTGCTGGAAGGGGGGTGGCCAAAAATTCCGTGGTGGCATCAGAAGCAGCTTGAGGGGGAAGATTTCACATCTTCCTCCCCTCTGAGCCGCTGTTTTGAGTCACAATTTGTGCCATTATTTGTCTCAGCAGAGAGCTGATGTAGTTGTCAGGGGAAGGTATTAATAGCCTTGAGTTTCTGGGAAAAGAAAGTGGGATTTGAATGCAAGTGTTTTGTGTTGCCTGTTTTGTTTGTTTGTTTGTTTGTGTTCCTTTTTTGAGGAAAATTCTGCAGTAAGGAAAAGACAAAGGGGTTTTGTTCTTTATGCATTTTTGAGCTGAAGTTCATTTTCTTGGCCTCTTCATGGTTTCCAAGGATGTGCTGCTTTTCTTGGTGATGGATTATGGTAAACAGCAGTGTAAAAAGAAGATATCCTCTGAAGAAGCACTAGTAGGGGAAACCTGGAGAAAATCCTTGGCCTCATGAGGCCCAAGAGGAAAATGATGAACACTCTGCACCTCAGCCAGTTTTGATGGAAACACTCAGGTCAGGGATTCAATGTTAAACAGTTACCTGCAGCATTACAGCTGCACAGACCAACACAAAACAGGTCTGAGTGTTCAGGTGATTTACAGCTGATCTGCATAATCAATATTTGAATTAAAAATGCCCCTCAATGTTTCCAGATGGAGAAGCACACTGTGTATTGCAGGCACACTGAAAATGGTTTTTAAACCACAGAATGATGTCAAATGCAGTGAATTTGCTTGTAAGGGAGAATGTATTACAACTGCAGAGCATAATCTCTACAGTAACCTCATTCCAGCTCTCATTTCCTGGGCTAAAATGAGAAAGAAAGGGGACTTGTGTTCCACTTTGGGCTTCTGCAACGGCTGTTGGCAAGGTGATACTGCCTCTGCCTCCCTTCCCAGAGGTCTGTGCTTATCCTTTGTTCTCCCTCCCTTTGCCACAGCCCCATCAGCACAGCCTGATGCTTTTGGGCTGAGGTTTCTGTTCCAGCAGCACTGTAAACATCCCATGGCACTTGACAAACCCAGTGCAGCTTCATTTCAGATGAGCTGCAGTGATTCGTGTCCTGCCCCTCGAGAGGCAGGAGAGGAGCAGGGATAGGACCAGCTGTTTTGGTAAAAAATGCCTTCATCAGAAGAGTTAGTTAAGGATGACAACAAAAACTTTATTTGAAAAAATTATCATGTATTGAAAATATACAGTAGCATTACCAACCTTCTTGTCTCTATCCCTTCCCCAGCACAGGTTACCCCACAGGCAAGTCACAGCAACCAAATTTAACTTGTCTCCTTTGTCACTCCCTCTCAGTATGTCCAAATCCTGTCATCAGCAAGAGAACAAACAAAAGAGACACTTCTTTCTGACTCAGTAGGTATTTAACAAATCCCAGTCCTCCACAGTGAGGCACAGATGCTTCTGTTTGGAAGTCCTTTCTCTCTCTTGTTCAGACAAAGCTCTTTTTTTATTGTTCTTTAATTCATGGCTGCCTGCAACCTCCTTTTTCAAAGGTAAATGGCAATTCTGAATGTTTTCCTTATAAAACTGCAAGTTTCCAGATGCTTTAGTTTCTGGCTCCACCAGTGTGCATTTGACTACTTCCTTTATTCTGTGTGTCTTGCCATCTACAAGCAAAACAAAAAAAAAAATCAAGTTTAGATTTTGGGAAAAACACAATTATGCTGTAAAATGTGTAACTTTGTTGTACAAATTGTTTTGGCCAAGCCAACTTGGATATGTGCAGAGGGAAAAATACTGTTTATATTTTGGACTCAGAATTTTAAGGAAAAAACTCTGTTGTTATATGTGCTGTACTTGAATTATCCAGCAATCTAATGAATGAAAAAACTCAAGTACACTGTAATGCAGTTACACAAAGTGCTGAAATTCCACAGTGAAATTCCACTATTTGTACTATAACCCCAAAAAGTATGGAAATACTCCCTGTAGAAAAGAAAATAAATTAACTCTGGTGTCCATGCAGTTACGTACAGAAGTGAAGAGTTGCTACTCTGGATCTCAAGTTGTCCTGGGGCTTCATGGCCTCCATAACTGCCTGTTCCCACTGCAGAACTGTCTGGAAGAACAGATGAAGCAGTTAAAGTGTGTCTTGTAAAATTTACAGAACTATCATTGGAAACAACTCCATCCCTTGTTCTTTCCTATTCAGTGATTTTGTTTTCTATAAGGCAAATTTTTAGAGAGTAAAACACGTTTAACCCCCCCTTACCTGTTCTGCCCATCCCTCTGTTTTGCAGTTACTGTGATCAAATTCTTTCAGAGGCACTTTAGAGTGAACCAGGCCTATCTGTGTTTGGAGCCGCTTTATGACAGCATCAACATCCTGGGAAAAAGGGAAATAAAGCTGTCAGAGGGCAAGAACTTCTATTACACTTGTCCAGTAAACTTGTCCTGATGATTTTTACCTTGAGACCTGCCCCAGAAATGTCCAAACAATTCAATTTCTTGAAAGAAAGAAGGTATCCAATTCCCACATCTGTGATTTTAGGGTTACCTGTAAGGCCAAGTAAAGTTAAGTAAGTTGCATGATGTGGAAAAAGATGATCAAAATACCAAGGACGTATTTGTTCCAAAAGCTAATACTGGAACAAGACCGGCTTTCTCCCTCTAATTATCAAAATACAAACATTTACAATAACAATTCTCAAACTACTAAAAATATATATGTAAGTACCAAATGTCTGAGACAGGTCTGCCCTGTGCCTTCTGGCAGGCTGCTGGTGAAATCTGGCTTATGGGAATCAACAAATTAACCATATTCCTTCAGTGCCAAGGAGGATAAATTCTTTATCAGGAAAAGGACACAGGTTCTTTCTGTGATGAAACCATGGAGCACTTACAGGACAAGTCCAGCACCAGCAGATTCTCAAGGCCCTTTTTCAGCACACGGACGGGCGCTGTCATCCTGCGCAGGCCAGCATCTGACAGGGAGTTGTCCTTCAGGAGAAGCCTTTTCACACTGGCAGGAGAGATGCAAACATGCACTTTATGGTCATTATTTCTGACAATTCTGCAAAATGTCCTAAAACTCTGTGTCAGAAGGGTCATCCTGTGCCAGCCCCTACAGGCTCACTGTAAAGAGCACTGAGAAAGGAGCCTGGGTTAGCAGGACTAACAGATATCTTTATATTTCCCTGCTAGCTCAACAGAAGCACTACTTGAGCAGCCATTCCCACAGCTCCAGTGACAAACTGATCCTAGAGCCAAACATTTTCCAACACAGACAATAAGCTTCTTTATACCCTGAAGTTCTTTATACTGAGGCTGCCAAACTGAAATGCACTCAAAGCTAAGAAAAATTGCTTGGCAAAATGAGAGAGGGCAAATTTGATAAGTGATACAGCAATGATTTTAAGAAAATAATGAGGTATTATAACATAGATTAACAAAACTCAGGAAAAAGCATCACACTAAAGTGCTCTCTTCAGAGCACTTCAAGACAAAACCTTGATGAAAAATGCAGCAAAATCTTACAGCAACATAATATTTTTAATTAGCAGTCGTCCTACCTATTGCTTCCAAATGATCTGCTTGTCATTATTTGGTACCAAACAAAACTACAACATTTACTGTTTTGAGATGTTAACTAACCAAATATTCAACCTCCTGCTTGCAGAAATCTTCATTTAGAACACTAGTTTGGTTAAAAATTTCGCTGATAAAATTCCCCCTTAAAAACAGGAAATGTAAAACTGTTACAAATGTTAAAGATGCATTTTTTTACCCTGACAATGAAAATTATAAAAAGTTGATATAAAACATGAGACAGTAAATTATCTTGCATCTTTTTAGTACTTATTATGATTCAGTATGTGCTTTGTGTACAATAAATTCTGTATTTTGTTTACCTCCTGAACAGGTTTCATGAGCAACCAAAACCTTCAACCTTACACTCTGCAGCCTGTGAAACTTCCCTTTAAAGTCTCAGCCCAATTCTCTGAACTGCTCAGTGGTAGGAAAGAAAGTGTCATTTTTAGCCCAAGAAATTGGTACCTAGACAGGGCCTCTTTGGTGAGGTGTTCCAGCAGCTCATGTTCATCTCCAAGTTTACAGCAGGAGAGATCCAAACACGTCAGCTCACGGAAAGACTTAATTTCTTCAAGCTTTTCAGAGATAACCAGATATCTGCAAAGCCAAAAAAAAAAAAAAAACCCCTCAGTGCTCAGGCATGTAAGGAGGTGTCTACATCCCCAAGTGTCATAAGCACAATGCACTCGTTTCTGCTAAGTAGCTGTGTGAAAATTGACAGAAATTACCCAGCTGCTCTAAGCACCTCTTTATGTGCAGCTGGCACACAACATGTCTGAATTCTCAGTCTTCTCCTTAACTCACTTTTTGTGGTTTTGATTTGATGCAAAAACAAGACTAACAAGACTTCAACTTGAAAATATTGCTACTAGGAGCCTCTTTACAGATTACTGCTGTATTATTTTAGAATAATGCAAAATATCCCAGTTTATTGTAAGTCAGCTTCACAAACTGCTCTTCCTCGGTGTCTAGGCAGGGTATAGACAAACCCACATTCATCCAGGTTTAAAATCCACCTCAAATGTGGATTTTAAACTGGACAGGATAGCTTGTCAGTGGCAAAATTTTACTTTTTATATATGTCAGTAAAATACTTGACAAGAGGTAAAAGTCCAGGACTGGCCAGAGCTGTGGCTA
Source organism: Parus major (assembly GCF_001522545.3). Taxonomy (NCBI): domain Eukaryota; kingdom Metazoa; phylum Chordata; class Aves; order Passeriformes; family Paridae; genus Parus; species Parus major. The sequence continues at coordinate 26,388,662 of NC_031777.1, read as the reverse complement.
CACCCGGGCAGCAGTTACTCAGTGAGGTTTTTTTTAGCTGTGCTGGTTCCCTGGTCTGATTCACTCAGCAGCCACGCAAACATCTGTGCTGGAGCTATTCAGTGGGAGGTTTAGGGATGGGAACAAACCACTGAAGAATGGCAGGCATGAGTATGCAGTAATGGGCACGTAGCCCTCAATACCTCCCCTGCAGTCACCTCTTGCTGTCCCTGTGGCAAGACAAGCTCCAAATTCACTGATCTCTCCTGAATTTACCTCATACTCCCCATCACCCTGAGGTCAGCATCTTCACTGCATCAACTGGGGGTGATTATTAATTTGATCCCTCCAGGAACACCTCTTTGTCCATGCAAATAAGGAGACCTTAATATCCTCCCAGTGTAATTTTACCCCTCACACCCCTTTCCTGTGCAATTTGGTTGTGCAAAAAGCACAACATAGAGTCAGAGCACAAGCCAGTTCTTGAGAGAGATTATTAGCTCAGGGGGGTTCTGAACAGGAGAGTGGGCTCTTTTAGAAATAAAATTCATTAGAAAAAGATTTAATGCGATACTTCCTGGATTTCAAAGACTTGATACTTAACTCAGCTTCTGTAATGGCAAAAGATGCCAGGAGTAGCTTAATTTCTAAATAAGGCCCATAAAAATTATCTGCGCTAGAGATAAAAAGGGAGTAGGTTTAAAGGATAAAACAAAGGATAATTGACTTCTAGTCAAACATTCCTACTGTGCTCAGAACACCCTTGGCACTTCAGATGAATATGCCAGTACTTTGATTTTAAACTGGATAAACCATCCCTTTTTCAAGTGTGGAGATGGAAGAGACAGGTTCTATTACTGGGAAAGATTTCAGCAGGAGCAAGGCTTTAAAAACATAAACCAGTTTTAAACTTGGAAAGACTCTTTCAGTGAAAAATGTGAGCATTGAGAAGATGAAAAAACTAGTGCTGGACTGTAACCAGGACCTTGTTAAAGTATATTCAGTATGGGGGTAGCAACAACAATAAATTAATGTAAAACCTGCCTGATTTCAAAGCCTGAAACTTACCCACAAGTCTGTATCTTCTTGTGAGCCCCCAAAATGAGACACAACAGCAGGGTTATAGTTAGTAAACACGAACAATTTGCAAGGGTGTATTTTATCTGTACAGTCAGCTAAGTGTGTCAAAAGCTTTTACACAGCAATTACAGAAACATCCCATGAAATGCCTGAGAAGGCACTAAGCACATGGATTTCCACAGAAGTGCTGATTATTATTGTTAAAAAACAGTTGCAGGTTTAATCCTCCACATAAGATCCCCTGCTGGTTAAAACAGATGGAGTCTGTTACTTCTGTTGTGATTTGTATCTTAAAATGAAACCTGCAGCTGCACTTGTAGGAAAGGGATGGGACAAAAGACAGCAAGCACAAGAATCAGATAAGGCTCAGGGCATTTCATTAAAATCAGGTGGTGTTATAAGCCCAAAATGTATTTTTATTTAATTGAAGTGTACTAGCAGAAAGCCTTAGCAGGTGACAAGATTTGTTAGGGGACACACTTACCTGTTCCGCAAGCACAGTGAGCACAGCACCAAACCGCCATAGGCTTCAGTGAACTTCTGCAGAGCTCTCAGTCCTGTCACTGGCTCTGTGAACTTTTGTCTTGCTTCTGCTGCTGAAAAGAGCTTTTCAGCAATCTGCTCTGGGAAACCAATCAACGAGTCAATGTGATCAACATTGTCAGAAATGTAACCCAGCACCAGGCTGAAGAGGGACTTGGCCGAGTAGCGGAGGTTCCCCTCTTTAGTGTATGTGAAGATGAAATGATCAGTCCTCTGCCTCCTTGCCCTATCGTCCTCCCTGTTCATGCAAAGCTCCACTGAAAAACTTCTGGAAAATAGACTAAAAGGCCTTGTTTTGGGAGTGACATTGTGTACGCTGCCTGCACCCTGATTTACCATGTGCAGCTTCCCATTTTCACGCACGTATATTGGCCCAGTATCCAAATGGCTTTCTGAGTTGAGACAGTACGACATTCCCCTCGACCAGCTCTGCAAAAACAAGTCACAGACAGGTGAAGAATAGCCACAAAGGAAAACGGGACCCGGGGAAAACCCCAAAGCTGGCAGCACCCCTGAGAGCCCCGAGCATGGCCATGTAGCCCTGCGGTGCAGGGAGGGCAGGCTGTGTGGAGCAGGGGTGTGAGCCGCCTGCCACCAAACCATACACCCCATCCCAGTGGGAACTGGACCCCGGGCTGGCTGAGGGCCCGGGATGGATCCCAGGCCCGGGATGGAGACAGGGGCACGGGGAGAGGGGCTGGGTTTGAGTGGGAAGTGCCCCCACAACCAGGCCTGGCTCTGCTGCAGGCAGGAGAAGGAGGAAGAGGAGGAGGAGGGCACATGTCTGACTGCAGCAGGGCAATGGAGCCTGCTGGAAGCTCCCTCCCTGGGAGGGTGGGCATCTCCCGGTGTCCCTTCCCCAGCCGGTGCCGGGGGGGCTCTGGTTCGTGAGCGGGTCCTGCGGGGGCAGGAGAGCTCAGAGCTGCCATGGCGAGGGGCAGCTCAGGGACGGGATCCTCTCAGCTCCTGCCCTGCGCGGCCGGGGATCGAGTCCTGCGGGGCGGGAGGAGATCGCGCCCGAGGGGGGCCGGGGGTACCGAAGGGATGGGGAGGCGGGTGCGAAGCGATCGGGTCGGACCCGGAGCGGGGACAGGGGCTACGTTGGGAAGGGTCTGTGACGGGATCGATTGTGCCCGGGGGTGAGAGCGCCGTGAGCGGGCACAGCCCCGAGGGGCACCAGGGGAGGGGACATAAGGAGACGGGGCACAAGGGGAGGGGGCACAAGGGGAGGGGACATAAGGGGAAGGGACACAAGGGGAGGGGGCACAGGGGGAAGGGTCCCCTCAGGGTGGCCAAAATCCCGCT
>NC_031777.1:26311989-26385580 GCF_001522545.3 Parus major | reverse complement strand
CGGCCTCTCTCGGCCTGCCAGGGGCGATCCCGGCTTTCCGCACCTCCCGCACCGGGAGGGCCGTGCGGAGCAGCTGCCGCCGGTGCCCGCGAGCGGCGGCCCCGCGATGAGAGGCGCCGACTGGTGCCGGAGCTCGGCGGGGGCCGCCCTCGTCCTGGCCACGTCCAGCGATGCCGAGCACCCCGCCGAGAGCGTGGCGGACGGGTGAGGGCCGGGCGGGGGGAGCGGCTCCTCCCGCACGGAGCCCGGCGGGGCTGGCCCGGGCTCGGCCCTTCTCCCTCACGCTGCAGTGGCCGCGGGGTGCGAGCGCTCGGGCCCGCCGCCATTGCGCGCTCCCGTGTGCTGCCGCCGGCTGTAAACACCTCCAGAGAGCTGCCCCGACCGTACACAGGGCACTGCTGAAAGTACCCGCAGTAAAAATACCTCCCCCGTCCTTTTCCCCCTCTTCCCACTCCTTTTCGTCTCTCTCCTTCCCTTCCTCACCGTCCCCGTTCTTCCGCCCCTTTCTTTTCCACCCCTCTTCTTTCCCCCTTCCTTTCCCCTCCGTATTTTTTCTGTGATAAATTTCATTCAAGATGGCTAAAGATGGAAAGCTGAAGTTGAGGGTTTTGTCCCGCTTTTTCTACAGAAGCTCCAAAACATTTTGGACGACGACAGGCATGTTCCCACAGGAACTGATTATTGGTTTTCCCAAATGTGTAAAAATCAGCAAAGTCGCCATCCAGTGTTATTTGGGTAAGACTTTGTGTCTTGCAGTAGGTCATATGTGCTATATTAATATGTGTGTCTGTGCCTTAATGAAAGTTCCCACAGCAGTGTCATAGTCTGTACGTAGCCACCTTTAACAGATTCATAAACATTTAACTTCACATAAAGATTTTGCGTAAAGATTCATTTTCACAAAGCAATCATCCTTCATATGCACAATCCCCATAGCTTAGACAAAAAATAAACTAGTTAATGCTCTGAAAGTGCTTTGTGGCTGTAAAGTGATGGAATAAATATCAGTATCAATAAAGAATCAGAATTTCCGTTGATATTTTGAATTTATATATATATATATATATATATTTTAGTGCGGACCTTAAGGATTGAAAGAAGCACATCTAAAGACCCTGTGGGTTTTGAACAGTGCATTGAAAAAGGTAAGACTGAGTTTGTGGGGTTTTGTGGGAACAATATTGGTCTTTTTCAGTGCATCACTGTAACCCCCTCATCTATTTGTTTAGTAAAGTGTGGCATGATGTTTATTTTATTGGACATTAATGTAATGGTCACGTTTAAGTGAATTTTGTATAACACTGCTGGTCTCTGCAGCAGTTTAGAGAGTAAAATGCTGTATAAGGGCTAAAAGCACTACTTGTGCACTTTATGTTCCAAAAATTAAAAACAGGCTTACACAGTATAATAGAGTGCCATTTCCTGCATTGTTTGGTTTGGGGATTGACTTTTTTTAGTGCCTCTTGGGTGACATTTTATAACACTGTAATGAGTGGGATATATATACACACACAGACTGGGATATTGCAAAAAAGTATTCTCTTAAATCAACTGTAAAAATAAAAAAGAACAATGTCTCTATGCAGTGTAAATTCATAGTCCTTAAACTCACTTGAACTCTGAGTCCAGTGAAAACTTCACAGCATTGCACATCATTTTTTGTTATTTACCTTAAAATGTTTTCTAGATTTGCAGCACAGAGAAGGACAGCTCCAAATGGAAGAATTTCCAGTGAGTATTTACAGCATACATCTGTAGTGGTTCATGAAATGGGATGTCTGGACTAAGTGGGGAGAAACCATAAAAAGCCCAGCCATGTCTTTATTTACAATTACTGCTCAGTTGGTGTTAAAGAGAGGAATTTGTAGATTGTGGTGTGAAATTGCACTTCCCAGCTGCTCTTCTGTAGATTATGCTATGAAATTGCACCTGCCTCATGCTCCTAACGAGGTGCAAGGGCCCTTTCCAGAAGTGTGGCAATCTTCCCTCCTTCAATTGCTGCCTTTAAGGCTGCAGAATTCAGGAAGTGATGGGATTTTTTTTTTGAATTGCAGGTCAAAGAACTTGATCTATGTGCAATTCAAAAACAGGCACTGAAATATCCAGATCCTTGTGTTTAACAAACTTCTGAAAATGTGGTTTGGTAGTTTTGTTACTACAGAGAATGCAATAACATTATTTTTATTCCTTCTGCAGCTTCCTGAGTTCCAAGCCACTTATTTGCGTTTCATCATCAAATCTGCCTTTGATCATTTTGTGTCAGTGCACCGGGTGATGGCAGAGGGCACAGCAGACAACACTTGAGCTCAGCTTAAATTTGGGCCTCCATTTTATTTTTTTTATAAGGAAGTTTCATTTTGATAGTTGCACTGCAGAGTATGTTTATTATTAGAACCTTGTATTAAAGTTTTTTTTGAAGGTATGGGTGTGGTATGTATTCCCTGCTGGTTTAATGTGTGGAATAGAATAGAATATAGAATCATTTAGGTTGGAGAAGACTTTTAGGATCATCAAGTCCAGCCATATCACAGTGCTGTTGTTAATTTTAGTAACAGCTTTTTCATTTTGTAACCTCAACTGTCAGCCTAGAACACCTGAGCATAACTGAGTGTTATTTAAGGTAGTATGTTTATATCAGGCCTACATAATACATGAATTAAAACTCAATTTCCTGTAAAGTGTTTCCTTTGCACTCTCAGTTAAATAGAAATAAAAAAGGGATAGCTACTTAAGTGAGATGTATTACTTCCTACTGTCAAACAAGTCCTTTAAAAGTCCTTAAATTGGTAACTTTCTGATCAGCTCAAACACAGAGATTATTAGAATGAATGTAAATGTCTGCTATTGCTTAGAAATAACCTGGGGGAGAGAGGCAGGGCAGGAAGGGAAATAATCTGAAGCCAAATGAAGTACTTTGATAGACTTTTAATAATTGTAGATCAATCCCTTGTTTCTATAAATATTTTCTAGAATCAGGTCGCAGCCGCCAGTGCTTTATGCTGGGACCATCATAACAAATACTCATGGAAACAAGTGTTAGTAGAGATTGTCTTGCTCAGAAGCCTTCTGAAGTCAGTGAAAGGGACTATTTTATATATACAAATGCAATGTGTGTAGTAATGAAATCAGTTGCTTTGTCTGCCAGTGGACTCTTGGAAATGTCGCCACCCTGAAGTTTATCCTGCAGGATATTCCTTACAAGTGTAAATGTTGGTGTCCAGAGCTCCATGGAGCCAGCTCCCAGGTTACTGCATGTGGTTTAAGAGTAGTAAGTTACTGTAGAACAGAAGTTGGTGTTGTAGGGATGACACCTGAGAGCTTCTAGACAAATATAATGAACATTATTCTAGATGCTCCTTACATTCACATACAACATTCTTCTTTTCTTGTCTCTATGGCTGTTTTGAAATATTTTTTTGGTCCTTAGACTCAGGTCTGTGACAAATTATCCTTGAACTTCTTTATCCAGATAGTTTTTACTTCAGAGTCTTTTTTTTTTTTTTTCCTATTTCAGTTTTTCCAGGATGGCACGTATTTCCTGGGGGTGGTAATTCCAGGGCCCCACTCCTCCCTGCAAAGGCAATAAAATGACACAGTGATGCTCAAGCAGACAGAGCAGAAATCCTTCAGAACACAGCAGCTGCACCAGAGCTGTGGGCAGGTGTGCCTTGGGCTCTCTTTCCACTGGAGCCATCCCTGGGAGATGGTTATACACTGGTTACACCCTGTTTTGTCACCAGGACAGAGCCACTGGAGGTGGGAGGTGTTCCTGGATCTCACAGCTTAGATGTAACTCGTGTTACTGGTGAGCCAAAAGATAAATATTTGAGCAAGACAGGTGTACATCAAATATGTACATTATAAAGGCCCAGACTGGTTTTGCTGCATGTTCATTTCTCTCCACATTTACAGTGCATTGTGCAATGTTTAGCTCTCAAACAGAATGAAATACTGACTGTTAAATGTAAAGCAGTCTCAAGTTACCTTGAAATTTAAAAAGCTCAGTATACTGTGCTCATTGCTACTGATATTTTTTACCTTGTAGAGGACCTTCCCTCCTTGAAGCATGTAGAGTCGTTCTGGCAGCGCAGCGTATTTTGAACTGCTCAGGTTTTCCATAGTGTCTAAAACCACTGGACACAGAGGGTGATTTTTCTGAAGAATTTGTGCTGCAGCTTTTCGATCTTCAAGGCTTCTGTGATTTTTAATAATGATATTGTTTTTAAAAGCCCATCCATCTAAAACAAATGAGGGAAGGGATTTAGCAATGAAGGTTTTGAATATGTGCAAGGGTGGACATGTACTGTCTCATATCCCAAAACTAGGTTAAAAGAATCTTGCAGTTTATTCCTAACATCAAAACCTGCCATGAAATGAAAGCCTCCCTCAAACTATGGCAGCACTAGAGCTTTGCAATAAGTGGTCCCAAGATCTATTTTTTTTCCCCTTTAATTCCATCAAACCATATTTACCTCTTGCCCTGGATTCAGAAATATTTGATGGATTTTAGCTGAACTTTTCCCACAGAAATCAACCCTAGAAAGACACCATGTGGGTAACATGTATTCTACTTGGGTAAGATTTGTCAGTGTTGTATATTTTGCTTGATTGATTGTACTAATTAAGCCTATAAACCAAAATTACAGGTCTGTGAGAAGCGAAATGTGAGCCAGGACACACATTTGTTTTTCAGAACTATGCAAACAAACATTTGCACACAACTCTTCCCAGTAAAGTAGAAACTAGAAAGCTATAAATGTTAGGTTTTAGAAAAACATTTAATCCTGGGATAAAGCCAGTGCCAATGTGTTACTTAGAATCCAGTGTAGATAAACAAGTGTGGTTTGTTTGCTAGCTAAATTTTTCAGATTTAACTGTGTCCTGTTCTTGGAAAATGTTAAAAATTAATATTTTTTTAACATATATTGTACACTTAACTTTTGTTCTATGTCTTTTCTTCCTGTTTCCAAAAGGAGCTGTACTAAGATTGAGAGGCAATTTTTTAAAAATGTGTCCTTCACTTGAGTAACTCAGTGTAAAGTCAGAAGTGTAAGTAGAATCTTAGGAGAATTAGGGACACAAATTGGTGCTTAGATGTGGTGTTGCCACTCAATTTGAAGATTTCTCTCCTGTTTGCAGCCTCCTCCTTTGCTAGCACGTTTTTTCCCTAAAGGAAGTGACACATTTGAAGCTGTGTTTGGCATCACTGTGGTTATACTGTACCTACTGCATGAGCTTCCTCAATGTAGATGATAAGGAAATCTGCTATTGAGCTGAAATCTTTGATGAGCTTGTTGAACTCATCAAATTTTAGCATAAATGAAGGTCAGGTGCAGCTTCCAAAATTCAGGATTAAAGGTCGGTTATCTGGGAAAAAATAAAGATGAAAAAAATAAATTTGTGGTTAAGCAAAGGGAGGAATGACAGAAGTAAATTCGCTGAACTGAGCCTCTGATGCAGAGATTTCTGGACAACACTACATCACCTCATAAACTTCTCTTAGGTCAGTAAAATCAGCAGCAGAACCTCTGCATCTCTGCAAAGCAGGCATAAAGGTGTTTTTCCTAGCCTGGCTTTGATCAGTTTACCTAAGGGAACCCTTCCCAGTACAGGCAGGAGGCACCCTGCAGTCACACAGCTTCTCTTTTCCTCGTCACGAGAGCAAATTTGCAAGTTACCAACATTTTTGGGATAGGGAACTGATCCAAAAAAGGGCATCTCAGCCTCCCTGAGATCTTCAGTATGGAGCAACTTCAAAGGTACTAAACATGGCCTTCTGCAAGGTTATCCAGGGACAGTGGTTCAGGGGTGGGCATTGAGGACAGAGTCACAAAGCCTTTTCATGTCCAGATTTTTTTTAGATGTGTCAGTTCAAGCTGAGCTGAGGGGAAACTGCAGACTTTTCAGTCATGCATCACAGGCTCTCATGCTTTCAATGTATTTCTGCAATTTCCTGACCAAACAGAACGCTGGTTATGTTATTAAACTAACCTTACACTGGAAAAAGTGTCTGCAGTTGCTTACAAATTAACACTGTTTTGTGTTGGTGTTGGCATCTGTTTGCAAGGCCTTGATTTAAGAGAGACTGCAGGACTTTTAAGCACCTCTTTTAGTCTGGTTATGCTAAATTCTATTAAATTTGTTCAAGATCTTTCTGGTGTGGCTTAACTTAAAAGCTGCTGCTAACATAGATCCACATCCTAAAGAATTAAATAACAGTGGTACCCTCCTGTAGATACTGTGTATCTCTTCTTCAAATTTGCAGTCCATTTTCTACATAAATATCTATGTATAATTAGGAATGCAGAGTGAGAGAAGGATGTAATCCCTCCCGTGGGGATGGAGGCTGCAGCTTAATGATTAATTCCACATTCTAGTGAGATCTCAGTGGGAGGCAGCGGACAAAGTACAAAGCAGCTACTTCTGCTTTATTCCCTGCCACTTTGGATCTGGAAAAACCCACCGTGTGCTTTTCAGGCTTTAGGCTGGCAAAGGGAGCTGGTGTGGAATTTTCCGTATGGACAGAGAACGACAGCCAGCACTCAGGATTCATTGCAAATGATTCAGTTCTGGGCTTTCCCTCCCTAAAACTAATTATTACCTTGGCTTTCATCAAAAAGCGTTTTCAGGCAGAGACAGGTCTTGCAAAAGCTCAGTGGTGTGAAGGGATAGCACAGACAGGGTGATAAATGCAGGTTAATTTTGAAAATCAAGAAGCAGCTGGAGTAAGTGTGCTTCATCTTCTCCAGCAGGTGAGTGCTGGTGGGCTGTACATGGTGCACTCAGGGGTCAGCTGCCTGTGCCTGTTCCCTCAGCAGCATTTCCTCATTTGTGCTCTCAGCAAACCCAACCCAGCTGACCTCCAGTTACTGACCTTTCATGAAATCCAGGACGTGACAAACTTCCCCGCCGAGGGTCACCACTGGCGTGTTGGGGGCAGGGTGTCCCTCGTAGGCTTCATCCTCCAGCCTCTTCCACTTCACCTTCAGCACAAATTGCAAATATTTGAAGCTGAAAAAAGTCGGGCCCCAGTTTTCGTAGCTGAACTTTGGATTCCGGTTCATTCTGCTCTTTTCACCCATCTTTAGGATGTATCTTTTCATGGCGTTGGGGAACAGTATCATCAGTGTTTTGCCAACAACAACAGTCAGAGTAACCTGCAGAAGAATCAGGATTTTCTGTAGGAATACCCTGATGCCCAACATCATGGTGGAGAGGTCTGGCCACTTGTGATGGGAGCACAGTGCAAGGCAGGGGCAAAGGTAGAGGATGAAGGGGAGGGAGAATGTTCACGTGTTTGATATTCTGCCTTGCCTTGAACACTGTCCTCTCCCTGCACTTCAGCCCCTGTGTGAGCAAGGATCCTGTCAGGTGTGCTCCCTCCAGCTGCACCAAAGGCATCAAGTGCAGCCAGGCTGGGTGTGTGGTGCTCACTGCACAGCTGTGAGGCTTATCCACAAATGTGGTCTGTGTTTTACAAATGAGGGGAGCTGGATCAGGGTGTTCTCCCTGAATCCCAGAGTAAAGACTAAGGTGCTGATGCTTGAGGCCTTGGGGTGATGCAGATGCTGTGCAAACACTGCCCTGTTCCTCCTGCTTTGCCTGCTCTGGGGCTCTGCTGCACTCCATGTTTTGGCATTTTGGGCTGAAAGATTAAATATACACACACACTCCAGTATATACAGTATCCAGCTAGTCCCCAGCACAGGAAGGAGACGGATCTGTTGGAGCAAGGCTTCAAGAGGCCATCAAGATCAGAGGGATGGAGCAGCTCTGCTGTGAGGAAGAGCTGGGAGGATTGGGATTGTTCAGCCTGGGGACGAGAAGGCTTTGTGGTGACCTATTTGTGTCCTTCCAGCACCTGAAGGGAGACAAGGCAGATGGAGAGAGTCTATTGACAAAGGCCTGCAGTGACAGGACAAGGGCGAATGGCTGCAAACTTAGAGAGGACAGGTTTAGATTAGGTATGAAGCAAAAACCCTCTCCCGTGAGGGTGGTGAGGCCCTGGCACAGGCTGCCCAGGGAAGCTGTGGCTGCTCCATCTCTGGAAGTGTCCAAGGCCAGGCTGGACGGGGCGTGGAGCGACCCGTTCTGCTGGGAGGTGTCCGTGCCCATGTCAGGGAGTTGCAATGAGATAAGCTTTAATGTCCCTTCCAACCCAAACCGTTCTGTGATTCTCTGATAAAACTCTCAGTTACCAAACACGATTATCTATGGCCCCTGTACACTCGCGCACAGCGGCGCTCGGCTTGCCGCGGGCCCTTTAAGAGGGCGGGCGGGCGCGCACGCGGAAGCGCCGCGAGGGCTGTGATTGGTCGCTGCCAGACGCGTCGCCGACGGGGTCGATGCGCCCCGGGGGCGGGGGCAGGGGCCCGGCGGCGCCGCTGATTGGCTGAGGCCGCGCGGCGGCCGCGGCGCCTTTAAGGGAGCGGAGCGGCGGCTGCGGGGCCGTGGCGCTGCCGAGGTGCGGGGCTGTCCCGGGCGGGCCGCGGGGCGCGGCAGCGCTGACACAGGGCGGGGGACCCGACCCGACCCAGCGCTCTCCCTGTCCTCTTGCAGGAGGGTCGAGCCCCGGGGAGCTGATCCTCATCCAGGCGGATGAATGGCGACGGCGGACGACCTCAAATTCCAAGGTAAAGGCGATGTCGCAGGTGCGGGCGCGGGGCTAGGCCCCAGCTGGGGGAGCCGTCAGGCGCTGGGGACTTTGGGAGCGTTTCTGAGCGTTCGCGGAATAAAAACGTCCTGGGAGTTCTGCATGTGAGATCAGGTATCCTGAATTTTCTGAGACGAGATTTTGCTGCTGGCGAGCTAAAAAATGTAACCGGTGTTGACGGAAATCGTGGACAGAAATCCTATGTGGCAGCAAGTGACAGCTGGAAAGGGGCAGAGCGCTCTGTAACCTGCAAAAGGGCCCGGTTTTAGACTTAGTTCTTCGTAAAAAATTTCATGACAGTTTTTGGAGATTAAAAGTACCCGTTTCTTTAGTTTGGCAGGTTTCCCCTCCCCTTGCAGAGACCTGCTGGCTCTCGGGTCGGGGCTGGTGGCAGGGCAGGAAGGCAGGCTCCAGTGGTGCCAGTGTAACATCCTGCAGGCAGAGTGGCAGGAAAAGCAGACTCACACATTGACTGACTAAATGTTCAGCTTGATCCGTGTCGCTTTGGACTTTAGGAAACAAATCGTAGCCAACATGCCAAAGTTACTAGTTATCCTGTCTCAGGGTCTTCATGTGTTTATTTGAGCCATGAGAACAAAAACTTTAGGTCTTGATCATTGCCTGTCTTGTAATATACTTATTTGCAGAGTTTGACGATGCAGCTAATTTGCTTGCAGCAAATCCTGATGCCACCACCATAAGCATCGATGAGCCAGCTGAAATCCCCAAGAATCAGCACAGCCGCCTGCAGGAGCCAGGGAGGGAAGAGGATGATGAGTTACTGGGCACTGACGACTCGGATAAAACAGAGGTAATGCTCTCACCCCTGCTGATGGAGGCCTGTCAGAAAGATGGAGTGGGACTTCTTACAAGAGCATGTAGAGAACAGGACAAGGGGAAATGGATTCAAACTAAAAGAGAAGATATTTAGATTGGATAATAGGAAGAAGTTCTCTCCTGTGAGGCTGGTGGGACCCTGGCACAGGTTGCCCAGAGAAGCTATGGCTACCCCACCCCAGAAGTATCCAAGGCCAGGCTGCATGGGGCTAGGAGCAACCTGGGAAAGTGACAGGTGTCCCTGCCCATGGGATTGGAATGAGATGGTCTTTAAGGTCCCTTCAATCACAGGCCATTTTATGGTTCTGATAAGCAAAAGGAACTTTTGGTGATGAGGGTGTGTGTTCCAGATCATGTGGCAGCAGGTAGTAACAGGCTGCTCTTGTTGAGCATGGAACCTCAGGCCATGATTCTGCCTACAGAGAAATAAGAGACTGGCTGCCAACAGCTATTGGAGGGGGAAAGGGGAACCATTACATAATCCATAGGAAGCACAGTCCTGTTAAGTTTGTTTTCAGTTTGGGTACCAAAATCATGTGACTACTGTGTAAATGAGCTAGTAATGCATAAATTATGTACTTGTAACACTTTCCATGTTGCCTTTTCCACCATCCAGCTCCTTGCAGGACAGAAGAAAAGTGCCCCTTTCTGGACTTTTGAGTACTACCAGACCTTCTTCGACGTAGACACATACCAGGTTAATACTCTGCTCCAGGAGAGAACTGTTGTCTGAATTATGCCTTATCCATTGAGGTTTCTTTCCTTCTTGTATTGTCAGTCAGACAAATCCTTACGTTTCATAGGTCCTGGACAGAATCAAAGGGTCGGTGTTCCCAGTCCCTGGGAAGAACTTTGTGAGGCTGTATATCCGCAGCAATCCCGACCTTTATGGTAGGTATGAGGTGGGAGAAGGTATCTTCTGTGCTAAGTATTTCGATTCTGTATTTCATTTTATGTGCTGGCCTGAGAAAGCAAGAGAGCAGAGGAGGTGCTATTGATTTTGTTTCTTTTTTAGGTCCATTCTGGATATGTGCTACACTCGTGTTCACCATTGCTGTTAGTGGCAATCTCTCAAATTTCTTCATCCATCTGGGCAAACCAACGTACCACTACGTGCCTGAGTTCCGAAAAGGTTTGTAAGTAGACATTTGTGGGGTTTTTTTTTGTTATTGTTCTTGTTGTTCTTCTTGTGTCTTTTTTTTTTTTAATGTGAAAATGGAGCAGTATAAAACCAGGTCATGGCTTTGATTTAGCACAGTCTTTTGATTGATTGCTGTCTTTACATTTTTAGACATGTGAAACAGGCCCTTAAAATGGGCTGTGACTGGCAGAACCCTGTTTCTTCAGAGCATAAACTAGTTTCAGGGTTTTAGAAGAGCAAGCAGGAGTAGTTAGTTATTTTCTAGCCTTAGTGGATGTCTCCTTGTACAGAGAGTGAAAGGCCAGAACTGGCCTCTGTGGTGCTTTGGTGGAGGCCTTCCTGGATCTGTGGCCTCCCAGGAATCTGCAGGCCTCAGGCAGAAAATTCCCAGATTAGATTATCACTCATATCACCTACCAAGGACTGGAAGTTGTTACCTTGTGGCAAACTCAAAAATAAGCAAAAGATGCAAAAAATAAGCAGAAAATTGATTTGTTTCCCAAAGAACTCAGAGTGAGGAGCCAGTTTGTCTATATCTGTCTCTGTGTTATGAGGGAGGCTGCTGTCCCTGCAGAGGAACACAGCTTCTCTTTGTTTCCAAAATCCTTTAGTGTACTGGGAAGAACGTTGCCACTTGGGAATGCAGTCGCCTGAATAATTTCAGATTTGACACTAGCTGTTTAGTAGCTGAATTTCTATTTTTAGCTAAGTTTTTCCTGCCTCTGTGGCTTTTCCTTTCAAACTGAAACTGACAGAATTTTGTGTACAGGCATAATAAAGAAATTGAAATCACCTAGAGATTTTTTTTCAGAAGTCTTTAAGCTAACTTGAAGTTCTGGCAGAGTACTGGGTGTAAACTAGATATCAATGCAAAGTTCTCAGTTTATTCATAATTCAGACTTCATCTTTTAGAAGTATCTTCACAGGTGGTTTTCTAGTTTTCATGCTGAATGGTTCTAGTTCTTTGACTCTGTCATGATTTAAAGTAGAACATTAAACCTTTTGTTGTGTTTCCAGTGTCCATAGCAGCTACAACGATTTATGCGTACGCTTGGCTTGTTCCCCTTGCTCTCTGGGGATTCCTGATGTGGAGGAACAGTAAAGTCATGAACATTGTCTCTTACTCATTCCTGGAGATAGTGTGTGTCTATGGCTACTCCCTCTTCATTTATATTCCCACAGCGGTATGTATGGCTAAAGAGTGCCTCTCTCGCATGTCCTGCTTGAGAAGATTTGCTATTTCTTATAATATTGTTGATATTTGTTGAAATTTTGGAGATTGGGAGAATCTTTTGCTCTTTTTCTCGAAGCTTGTCTAGTGTAAAGGTGTCTTGTGGGTGCTGGAAAAGCCCAGGACACATCATTTCCCCAGAGGCAGCAAAGCCAAGCAAGGTGCTGCTGGTGAGCCTGGCAGGCAGCCCAAGGCAGCCTCAGGAATCAGGATGTTTGTGTCCCCAGGGAACAGATGTCTGTGCAGGACAGCAATGCTGATGGCTCCAAGGACAAATTTCCCTGGCAGGGGCCCTCCTCTGCCTGGGGACAGGCCTTGGAGGGAGTGCCATAACTGGGGATTCGCTCTTGTGTCTGGGAGTAAAGCTCAGTGCTGCTCTTACTCCTTCCTCCACGAACAGACATGTGTCACACTAAGGCGTGGCTTCATTTGTGCACAACTCAGCTGGAAGTGATGACGTGTCCCAGAACACACGGCCTCTTTGCAAGCCTTTCCCTGCCTTTTCCAGATTTTGTGGATCATCCCACAGAAGGTGGTGCGCTGGGTGCTGGTGGTGTTCTCGCTGTGCCTCTCGGGGTCTGTGCTGGTGATGACCTTCTGGCCCGCGGTCCGTGACGACAACCGCAGGATCGCAGTGGCCACCGTGGCCACCATCCTGCTGCTGCACGCCCTGCTGGCTGTTGGCTGTTTGGTGGGACAATGTCATTCCTTTTCCCTAATCTCTTATTTCTAGGATGGGTGGCATTTTATGGGACAGGGGAGGAAGGATTGGCTGGTCACTGCAAAACCTCCAATGTAAAAAGTCCAGTTATTTTAAAATTGATGCCGGTGTGACCCTCACAGTGCTGGTAATAAAATAAATAATCAATTATGGAGTCATAGAATATCTCCAAGTTGGAGTGGATCTATCAGAATCATTGAGTCCAACTTCCATTTATAGTATCTTTATAGTATCCAATTGCACTTTATTCCAATGAGTACTATACTTAGTCCTTTGGAAGGATTAAATGTTCAGTATAAAGTGTGTGCTTATGAGTTTTAGCAGGTTTATGTTTTTATACACAGTAAGTGTTAAAAAGAAGACCCCAAGGCCACTAAAATACACAGTGAACACTTACATTATTTGTTTCCTTATTGTAGTGGATAGAAGGGTATTAGCCGGGCCTCAGTTTCCACAGCTTCCAGAGCAGACAGATCTGGTTCCCCACAACTTGGTGTGCACAGGGGTGACAGCAAAACACAACTCCCCCTGGATCTACAATCCAACCCTTTCCAGTACAGGTCTTTTTCAAAGGCCTTGGCTGCTAACTGTTACATTTTAAAGTACAGTCTAGAGCACCATTTTAATTGACCTTTTCTAATCTGATGAAAACAGAAAAAGATTCAAATTTGCCATTTCAGTGCTGTATTTGTACCTGTATTTGATGGGTGTGGAAAGAGTTGGGATGAGGCAGCACTATATGTTTCTCTCTAAATAGTTTTTTCTCTGATAATGTAGGCATACTTTTTTGATGCCCCTGAACTGGATCTTCCTGCACCTATTATCCCCACTCACAATGGAACAACAGTAGTAACAAAGAGTCAGTAAATAAGGTAAGAACCCAATCTAAACTTTTTTTTTTCCTGCAGTTATCACAGACATCTTGAAACTTTTCACCATCAGTATGGTTGAATGGAAAGGGATTTAACAAACTAATTTTGCTTAATGGAGTCTATATATGAATAACATTTATTAACTTTGTTTTAGTTGTAAGTTTCAAGTACAGATGTAAAAAATTAAAACACTGACGAACAAAAATCTGTTACCTTTCTTTGCTTTGAGGTTTGCTCTTGGTGAAGAAACTCAAATAAATATACTCTGTCCCAGAGGCCATTCCCTTTCAAAAACCCAAAAGCATTTATTTTTATTTATTCTGCACAAGTGAAACTTGGGCAATAAACTGTTAGACTCCAGTTTTTCTTTCCTTTTAATATAAAAAATCATATTGGGTTTTCCCCCCTTGATGTTTGAGACAGTGTTTCAAAGCAGCAGTGCTGTGTGGGGACATCTGTGTAGGCTTTGGGCAGGGCTGACTCAGATCCTGAGCCATCCATCCCTCTGGACTGCATTCCTTCTGTGGGACAGCTTGAGCATTTGCTTCCTGCCATCCAGGCCTGCTGCCAGCAGCAGATGACATTTGAATTCTGTTGGATAATTCTGTGGAGGAGGTCCAGGAACAGGATAATAGACATGTAAAGACCAGGCTACTCCAAGTACACTAGTTCCAAGTGTGTTTGTGAAAATCTACTGAATAGAAGCTATATTAAATTTAAAATAAATAATATAAAAAATAGCCAAATGCGCCTAGTGAAAGGCACATAAAAAATTACACAATCCAATCCTGCAAGTCAGTTTTAGTGGCTTTTCCTCCTGCACTGTCAGTTTTTCATTCCAGATGCCTAATACAAATCAATATGACAGTAATGGATTTTGGTATTGAGTCTTAAATATGTGCTCTATTGTGTCCTCTGGTGAGGAGTCGAAATATTCACTGGAGTTATTTGTCTCTTTCAGATGACAGCACCAGTTTCTCCCTCTATACAGTAGTTTTATTTTAGATTATTTTTTCACTGAAGACCTTGGAAACTTCAAGGACAAGGGATGTGTTTTGCAGCAGGACGGACAGTGATGTCCCATGGACATATGGACATCTCCATGCTTATGGACACTGGCTGGTTCCAGAAGGAGAGTGAACCATTGCTCCCAGGCTAGAACAGAAAGGGGTTGTTTTTGTTTGGTTGGGATTTTTGTTTTGTTTTTTGGGAGGGATTTGTTGTGTTTTTTTTCTTTAATTCAGTCTATGCTCACCATACTGTTTTGGCTCTGAATAAAGCGTTCTGAAAGCGATGTGAGATCTGTGTTTTGTGCACAAAGCATCTTAACGCTCTAAAGCGTTGGGGAGGGTTTGGTCCAAGGAAGGGTGTTGTGACAGGACTGAGCCCCCTTGGGGTGGGCCCGTGCTGCCAGCGAGCCTTTCAAAGTGTAAATAAACGGACGGCATGTGGACTAATGTGACAATTTCTTTCCTCGCCGCCCCGGGTTGCACTCTGTCCGATTAGACACGAAGGAGACCCCCTCAGGCCGCCATGGCCGCGCGGGGCACGCCGGGACTTGTAGTTTCCACTGCATGTGACGTCACTCGCGCACTCCGGGGGGCGGGGGGGTGTGGGCGTGCGCGCCCTCCCATTGGCTGCCGCCTGGGCGCGCGGCGGAAGTGTCGCGAGGCCGGCACGTGGGGCCGCTGGGCGGCGGCTTTGAACGAGCGGCCGGGCCGCGGCCATGGAGGCGGCGGCGGCGGGAGGGCAGCGGGCGCTGCTCCGGCAGGTCGGTCCTCGGACTGCGCTCCCCATAGGCTGCGCTCCTTTAGGTGCTGGGCTGGCGGGTGGCGGCGCATCCCCTCCGGTCCCGGTTCTATCATGCTATCTCCCCTCAAGTGCTGGGCTGGCGGATGATGTCGGTCTCCGGCCCCTCACTCTATCTCCCCTCAGGTTCTGGGGTGATGAGCCCCGGTCTCTTCACCCTTCGCATCCCTCAGGCGTTGGGCTGGTGGGTCCCGGTCCCCCTCCCGGCCCCTCCCATTGTCACCGTGCAGGCGCTGGGCAGGCGGGTCCCGGTCCCCTCACGCTGTGTCCCCGCAGGTGCTGGGCTGGCGAGTGGCCGCCGCCATCACCTGGTCCGTGCTGCTGCTGCCCATCTGCACCGCGGCCTTCATCATCCTCAGCGGCCTCGACCCGTTCCACCCGGTGCGCTGGATCTCGAGTAGGTGCCCGGCCGCGTTTTCCTGTTTTTGCTCTCACGTGTTTGTGTTTCTGGATTTTTGTCTCCTACGCTCTGTTGTTTTGGGCTCAGTCCCAGATAACACGAACTGACGGTGGCATCGTGTTACACTTGTATTTTGAATAGTGTTTGGCCTTTGAAATGTTCCTGTGTTACACCCGCAGCAGCCACTGCCCACCCTAGGTAGGAGTACGTGTTGCAAGTTCATGTGGCTGTATTCCTTCCAGAAGAAAAAAAAAAAGCCAACAGGTTAATTGCTTTAGTTGTCTGTTCTGAGTCCTTGGACGCACTTCCCCTTCCACTGTGTGCAGCTGCTGTTTCCATAAACAGCTTCAGTTTTCTCTATGGTGTACTGAATCCTAAGAGAAATTCCTGAAGCAGTCACTCTGCATGGTGAGAATAACTTCCCCTGAGTGCCTGCAATGAAAATTGAGAGATTTTTAGCTGGATGCTCGATGCCTGTGATCACTGAGCTGCTCCAGGCAGAGAGAATTGACTTCCTTCCTCCCTTGAAAATAGGAAAAAGCCCAAAAGAACCACCGTGTAAGAAATTTCTTGTCTTTTTAGTGTGACTGTATGGCTGCAGCTTTTCTTAAATAAAGGGAAATGTGATATTTGAGCCACAGTTCAATGTTGTTTTTTTCAAACAAACTTCTGAGTGTTTACTTATAAGAAAACCAGTTTTAAGGGTGTGAAATAGTTTCTATGAAGTTTACACTTTTGTGCAGAAATGTGTAGCTGGGCAGACTCTTGTGGGATTAGAAAGCCCATTGACCATTACTCCCCTTTAAGCACTCAGTGGATTATTGTCCATTGCTTAAGTTCTCTTTTCTGTTGCTTAATCACTGCTGTGCTATTACAATTTTCTGAACAACACTATTTTTATTTTTTTTAGATTCTTTCAATGATTTGTATACTTCCTATGTCATCTTTTGTATCTTCCTGATGTCTATGGTGATAATAATAATAAGCATCTTCAACATTGAATTTTATGCAGGTGGGTTGTGTAAATTGTTGAACTGTCTTTGATACATAAATTAAATAGGATGATCATTTATAATTTAGTGACTGATCCTGACTGTGAAAAGTTCTTTAGTGACAACAGTGGGTTTTTTATCTTTTTTTTTTTTTTTTATGAAAGTTTTTATTAGTAAGAAGTGAAAATGATTTTTCTGCTTTTATTTACAGTTGTACCATCGATACCATGCTCTCGATTAGCACTGATAGGAAAAATTATTCACCCTCAGCAAGTCATCCATTCCTTTGTTCATGCTATCATGGGAATGCTGGTTACTTGGTGTGCTACAGTCATGACGAAAGGGAGGTTCCAGTTTCTTGCTGTGTCCTGCACGCCTTCAGAAGGGTAATTGTGTGTGTCAATGATAAACAAAGAACTTCTATTGTGAAATGTATTCACTGGTCATTTCTTTCAGAAAGAATCCCAAGAATCTGGATATTCTCAAAAACCAGCAATTATATGTTGATTTTCTTTTTTAAAGGGCAAAAACATACCCCCCTGTGTAAATGTTGCAATGTACAGAGAAATAACTGGACCAGAAAAACTACACTGCCAGGATTCCTCATGGAAAGTTGATGACAAGTTGGTTGTCACTTGATCTAAGTCTTGGTCTTGTGGTTAATGGCATGTGTTTCATGCATAAGTTTCAAAAACAGGTGGTGGGAGTCCTACTTTAGCAAAAACTTAGTGAGATAGCATCAGATGCACTGATCAGGAAAGTAGAATCAAACTTCTGGTTTGAGTTTCCTAAGGCTTGAACAGCTTTTAGTTTTGAACTCAGAATTGATTCTAAGTTTTCTATTTTAGCCTAGAAGATGCTGTTCCTCAGATGTGCCTAAATGAGTATCACCTTTTCTTTCTACTTTCTGGAGCTTTCTTGGGATACAGTTACAGCCTTTTCTATCTTATTAACAACATGAATTATTTGCCATTTCCAATCATACAGGTAAGAGGTTTAAGCATCTTTGTAGAAAGATATGTATAAGTGAAACAGTGATCAAAAATGCCAGGATAATTTATGAGTATGGCAGCAGGAGCTGCTTGTGTGCAGCTGCTGTCACTGACAGATGAAGTATACCCATCTTTAAATGCCAGTGTTCATCCTACTCCTTCCTGCTCAGCTCCTTTTAAATGAACACAGAAATTGAGGTGCTGGGAATCAACATTTAGACTATACCCCTCTGATGCATTTTAAAAGCTGACTGAGGTGGCAGGTGAGCTACAGGAAAAAGACAATGTGCACAAACTGGGTTTCAATTTCAGGAGCTGACAAGGGCCACCTAAAAGCTGAAAATCTTTACAGTTAAAAAAAAAGTTCAAGATTACATAGCACATTAAATCTTGCTGAGAGCTCAACATCTAAAACCTTTGTATGTGTGTGTGTGTAGCACTATAGAAACTGAAATTCCATTAATTCCTCTGGAGGAGTCCTGCAGAAATCTGTACCAGTGTGAAACATCATCTTAAAAATATTTCTATTGTTGCAGCCTCACAGCTGCCATTAACTTTGCCTGATTCCCAGACTGACACAGTCCAACCGATTTGGCAAGAGATGTCTTTAGCCAAGGTTGGTTTTATTAGTGAAAAACATGTGTGCTGCATTATGCTGACTATTCAGTTCATCATCAAGCCAAGCAGCATTTTGGCAATGCTGTAATTAGAATATTTTTAAAAAATGTATTTCAATATTATTATTTCTCCTTTTTATTGTTGTGGGTTTTTGTTTGTGTTTTTTCTTTCTTTTTTTTTTTTGTAATGCAACCTAATAAAATAAAAAATTAAATTACTTTGGTTGCATTTGCACAGTTTCATTTTCATGGTTTCATTTGTCAACTGGGTTGCTTCAGTCATTTGGTAACATGTATAGTTTATTTATTTGGAGGAAAGCATCAATGTTATGTTAGTTTTGCTGCTTGGAGGATTACTCTGGAACTCAGGCTTGTCTAAATTTTCCCTATATTTTAATTGAACATTTAGAATGCAAATGAAATCTAGTAGATTAAATATGCCCTTTTTTTTCCTTTTCTTTATTTTGCTTTAGACAGGGTTATTCTAGTTTGTTCCCTTGTGTATTGAGTCAATTTACCCCATTCTTTGTTTTCACTATTACAAGCAGGAAACAGGGTAAGAACTAGAAATGGTTATAAAATGTCAGGAAAGATTGGGAGCATATAATATAACACCTGGAATTACCTTGAATTAAGTTTTTAATTGATCTAGACTTCAGGCTTTAAAGTACCTTGTCCTTTTTTGTTGTGTTTTTATTAACTGTTTCATTGATTTGTTTTGCATGTGGAATACTAAACTATTTATTTTGTTTGATTTTAGCAATACAAGTATTTACGTTTCAGAAGATCCTTGCCTCTCCTGATAAAACACAGTTGTGTGGAATCACTACATTTTGTTAGAAACTTCTGTGTCACATATTACTTTTTTGGTAAGCATTCCTGAAATTATCTATTTTTTTATTTCTAATTCCTGTATTTGACAACTTTGATCAGTTTTTGATCAGCAGGCTTTAGACTGCTCCTTCCATTGCCTGGTAGTGGAAATGTAATTCCAGAGCTGAACCTGACACACCAGCAGTGGGCAGGAGTTCACTGTGTGAAATGTTACTGTATTATCCCATTATTTTAGGCAAAAAGATTTTGGCTTTACTCTCAAGTGCCCTGTATATTATTTTAAGGAGCTTGAGAAACAAAGGCAGGATGGCTGTCTCTCCCATGAGAAGATGAGTTTGGTCTGTGGTAAAGGAAAAATCTGTGCTGATGAAGATGATTGCACTGGACTTTCTAAAAATCAGGACTTCTTTGTTGGTTGTAATTGTTCTCCTAAATGATGTTAAAATATGCAAGAATTATTATCCCTTTATTTACATCAGGGGATAAATTAGAAGTATGGTGGTTCGATATCAGATTCCATTAGGTCTTTAAAAGCACTTTGCTGCTGTCTTGGCTGTAGTGAAAATTAATATTAAATTACTATTAACCCTCTTTTGTTAGTGAGGAAACACAATTAACTCGCTGGTGAGAAGCAGCAATAAAAGAGGTCTACATCTCTCAGTGTATAGCTGCTAGCCTGAAGCCTTTTTTCATTCTCTTTTTTCTACTTCTTAAAACAAAGTAACCCCAAATGCAGATTGTTTCCTTGTCCATGTGAGTTACAAGACCAATCTCTTGTCTCTGCATGAATTCTATTTTTGTCTTTGATTTTTGGCCTACTGTGTGTGTCTTTTGTATTTGTATTTTGATGTATTTGTTTCAGAGTTTCTTTTTGACCCCCTAGGTTATATCCCAAAGGTGTGGATATGTACCACGATGGATCTTCATACAGATGGGTGGGTAGGACATTGTGCTGGAAACCTGGAATATTGTTGAGAGGTTCCTTTGTTGAGGAAGTGCAGCTTGGCAGAAGGACTCAGTTCTTTGTCTCCCCATAGAGAATGTGGGGAGCTCTGGCCATTTCTGAAATGAATTCTAGAAGAACCAGCATCCCCTTGTAGGAACCATGTTGTCATTAAAATAGTAATTAGGAAATCACCTGTTTTGTTGGGTTTTTTTTCTGTAAGTCTCTAAAGTATTAGGGTAAACACTTCAGATTGCATCTATGAGTTTTATCTGATTTTCTGTGGTGGTTTTTTTTGGGGGGGAGGTCTTATTTTTTATGACTGCTGTTTGTTTTAAAATAGGGAAGCTGGAGTCTTAATACCTTAATTGACTAAAACTGTAGCCATTATTAATTATTTCATATTTATTTTTCTTAATTTCATTAGTTTTTCTTAATAGGAATACTAAAATACTTATATCCTCTTGGTTATTTTATCTGCAGTAAATTACATCCTCTTGACACTCTGAGTGGCTTATTGGATCTCTCCTTGTTTTACCATACCTGGTTGAGTGGTGTGTTTCTTCTGATGACCTGGTACATTGCTTGGCTGCTCTTCAAAATCTATGCCACAGAGGTCAGTATTTGTGACAGTGCTCAAGTTACATCATCAGTGTGGCACAGATAATTCTTTCATTTCAAAAGCAGTTCTACTAGGAAATAACTCAGTGTGAGTTCTTGAATTTTCACAGCAAGCACTACAGGTAGTCACTGATAACTGAATAGTCAAGAGAGGCCTGGCATTAACTGACTTTCCCTTCTTATAGCAAGACCTGTGCTCCTTACAAAATTAATGTTTTGTTACTGCCACCTCCTCCTCTTACTCCTCTGCTTCTGTTTCCAGATATTTCCTTAGAGAGGAAAAAAATTGTTCATCTAACTGTTTATGTTTGGTTTTTTTTTTAATTAAAACACTGTAAGACTCTTGATAAGAGAAGAAAAAAAAGTGAGGTTTAAATCCTGGGTCAATGTATGCATTGGTGCAAAGTAGTCATGGAATGAAATGGCAAATACAGTGCTGTTGGGGTGTTTAATTAGCTTTAATTAGAAAGGTGTAGTTGTTGTGACTATGTGGAGAACAGATCAGCAATGAGTCAAGCATGACAACAGCTCTGAGGTGTGAGCAACCTGTCTCAAAGGATAATAACAAGCACCAGTGAACACCTTGTCAACATCTCTAATTACTGTGTTGCTTATAAAATCGTGGAAGACTAAAGAAATCATCCATCTGTGAAAGTATAAAATGGACTTTGCCCTTCTGGCTGATGAAAAAAGATTTGTTTATCCAAACGGTTTTGTTTTTCTTAATGAGCTAAAAAGCTTTGAATTTTGCATTTAAATATTTGTGTAGTGTTAACTGAAAAGTCAGGAAAGAAATTGTAAGATTAGCCACAAGAACACATTTATTTGAAGATGTCTGGATTTTCTAAGATTTCCAAATTTTAAATGAAAGGAGTAAAGCTCTTTTTGTTTCTATGTTAGAAATTCCAGGCCAGTTTACTAGTCTTTCATAAGATTTTTCTTGTGCTTTCCTCTATATAACACAACTTTTGATGTTTGTATTTAGAGTCATCATTTTCCCATTCAACCAACATTTGCTCAGGAGACAGACCAGTGCCTGCCTAAGATCTTAAACAGCAATCCTCCCCTCCTTATAAAGGTAATTGAACTCCTGCCTCTTCCCTAACAGATGTGTGCTGAAAAGGGTTTTTTCAGAGCATCCAGTCACATCTTCCAGATACCAGTTCTGTTCACTGAGGTGATGTTAGTTTCTTGAAAAACTGACTCAGAGCACTCACAGGCTGTTGAATTTAATGATGAAAATTTGTTTAGTAGTGACATCTGCTGGTGCTCACCATGCTGTTTCTGTAAGCTGAAGATTCATTTAGTTAGAGGTAAGATCTGTGTGAAACAGAAGTGGCATAGTGGGTACTGATGCAAAAACAGCAGCTTGGTGGCATTCAGGTTTTTGTAACTCAGCTTTGAGTCTTGTCACATAAGCAGGTGTTTCCTCAAACCTTTGTATTCTTAGCATCTTGTCCCTGCAACATACATTTGAACTCTTAACATGTGTGTTCTCTCTTGAAACTAAAAAATATATCCATACTTACGCTGGAAGTTTGGTTTCTTTTTTCTAAAAGACAATAGTAAAAAGCTACTTAAAACCTGTGAATAAAGAAGAGGAATTTTGATCTATGGTAATTATTAATAGGAGTTACTGATTATAACACTTAGAAATTGGAGACATCATTTAAGAGGTATTATGTAAATAAAGATAAGAATGTTCTCTCACACATGCAAAATCTACCTTGACTGATTTTACAGATTTCTGATAAGGCTGAAGATATAATAGGCTGTAATACCTTTTTAAGATTATCTGAGGATAGGTGGGGAAGAGTTGAGCACAAACAGTTAAAGGAACAGGAAATCTAATATATGATCTCAGATGTCATTAAAATTTCCAGTTTATAATAGGGTTTTGCATATTGTGAGAAACCTGGTTATTTTTAGTTTGGCACATGAATTGCTTAATCAGATGAAAAAGCAGTGCTAGGTTGGTCCCATAAGGCACTGTGACCCTAAAGCTGTAGTTGAGCTCTGGTTTACAAAAACAGGTTTTTTTCTTAGACTTTTTAAAGTCTTAATTTCTTTCTGCCTGAGCTATTAGAATAAAACAAGTGTTAGATCTTGAACTCCTGAGAACTGACATATCAGTAAAGCTCTTAGTAGTTCAGTAGCCCCATTCAGAGTGGTTTTAGGGATTTGCTTCCATTCTCTTTCTCTTACATGACTGGTTTGAGCCAGTGTGAACTCATCCTTTGGCAGGAATTGATTTTGTATGGATAACTACACATTTTTTAAGCAAGTACATTGGACTTTGCATGCACTAAAACATTTTCCTTTCTTTGTAGTTTTTAGCCTTACAAGACTTGATGTTACTTTCCCAGTATTCTCCTGTTCGACGACAGGAAGTCTTCAGCCTTAGTCAGCCAGGTAATTATAAAAATTATTTTGTGTTGATTCCTTTTTTAAAGTCATTAGTCAAATGCTCTTAGAAATTATGTAATGTTGTAAGGTATGCTACATAAGCCAGGAGCCTCTTCCAAGTGGTGCCTTTTCCAAAATGATGTTAATTATCTATATTCATATTGTTTGACCTGCTAAACTCAATCAGTTTTGGTGTCTGTTGGATTTAAATGAGTCATGAGGAAACACAGGTTTAGGACTTTGAAAGCAGGGCCCACTTCACACCACCAGTCAGATAGCCCAGACTGGACATCTTAACAGATGTGTACAAAAGCTGAATGTTGAGGTGTGAGTGTGGGGAAATTGGGCACAAATACTGAGTCACCACTGCAGCTATGAGAGCAAACACTGGCTGTACCTTCAGTTAGTGCACAGTCCTTTTGCTGTATTCAGATATGGCAGAGGAGGTCAATTAAAACTGCTTAGAAACCTTCAGGAACTTCTTGTAGCACCTTATCTGTAATTCTAGTGTTTGTACTACTTCAAAACTCTGTTGCCATCCCACTGATATTTGTTCATTGTAGCTGTTCAGTGATTTCAGATCTGATGGGCTGAACTGCCTGTGTTGCCTGCTTGCTTAGCAGGTTTCACTGAAGTCTTTTAGAGTTATCCATTGAATCTGTTCATGTTTTCATCTTCCTCTTGGTACAAACAAGCTGTCACAGTGGAAATGCCCTGTGGCGTTTTAGAAGCTGAGTGGCACCGTGACAGTGAAGCTCCTGCTGGGAGCACATGGACATTGTCAGAACAGATGCAGGGAGGAGCAGCTGGGTTAAATCCTGCTCTTTGTGTGCAATGCCAGGTGGGCACCCACACAACTGGACTGCGATATCCCGGGAGTGTTTGAGTCTCCTGAGTGACCTGACTCAGAGGCTGATTGCACAGCAGGAAGCAGCAGCAGCAAATGGGAGAGCAAAGCCACCAGTGGGAGAGCTGAAAGTACCTCCACAGACTCCAGGTATGTGAGGAAATGCTCATAAAGGTTTGTAAAGCATGAAGGTAGCAATAGATACCTTAGTCTCAATTAAATTTTATGAGGAAAACGAGGGATTTCTGCAAATAAATGCATACAAAAAAAGATCCTCCCCCAATCAGTCTTAGGCATTTGTATTGAAATAATCCCAAAATAGCTAGAAGATTTGCAATTATCATGTTTCCTCAGTTTGTTTATCTGTATGGTATTATGTTCAATACAGTATTTTTTGCATACTTGCATGAATAAAAAAAGTCTGATTATCACAGTTTCAGTAAGTGGTTCAACACAGCACAGGGAGAATTTAAGTCTTGCCAAGAGATGCTCTGTAATTTGCATAACTGCTCTTATGATTAGTTTAAGATGGTAAAATTAGGTTCTGTTTATGTTTGTGTGATTCACTAATACCACTGTAGAGAGTGAGGAAAGCCCAGTCTGACTCCTGAGCTGTGAGCAGCCTCCAGGCATTTTGAGTGTTTTACATTCCAGAATTGGGCATCATTCCTGGCAGCACAGCTGTGTTAGCACAAGGCTGCCAGGTAATGGAATCCCTTAGCAGTCAGTGCCCTGGCAACAGCAGGCACTGTTGGTATGTCACAGGTGAATTTCTTTTAGTGCTGCTTATCCTTGGATTTGGAGACATGCCTTTTCTTACATGTCAAACAGAATGACTTTTCGTTCTTCTGTGGACAGCCTTTTTTCTAGCACTTAATGCTAAGAGCCCACTTTATGTACATATATAGCAGGGTGTTGTAATGTTGGCTATCAGGAGTAAAATAAATAAATTCACAAGGATCCTTCTCATCATGTGCTGTTTTCAAGCTGATGAACTTTAAAAACCTTACATGCTTATGTTGATGTGTACTTCTTTGCAAGACCAGAGGGCTAACCATGTCCTTTCTTAAAAGCTCTGATACATAAGGTGTTAAATTAGCAATCAAATAACAAACCCATCTCCTGTGTCATTGTGCCAGCCTGTTGTCTTCATGCAGTGTGTTCTTTGTCACTAGGAGCTGCTGGGATAGAAGACATGTCATTCCAGTCACAGAGGTCTAACATTGTTCTCAGAGCCTCCATGTCTCCACTGGTTAAGCCATCCCTGATGCCTGTGAAGACATCTCCTGGCTCTGATGTTGGTTCACCTTTCAGCTCTCCTGCTTTAAATTACAAGATGGGAGTTGTGGATGTAAAGTCTCCTTGGCACGGACCAGTCCAAAGTCCCCATGTCATGAGAAGGGGACCAAAGCTGTGGACATCAGTTTCAGGTAGAGCTTCTTCCACAGCAATTGAGCCTCACAGCCATAGGTGCAGTAGCCTTATCAATGGAGAGCTGCATTGTGAGGATTAAACTGACAGCCATCAATTTTCCTGAAGATACTGTATTTTTTTCTTGCAGATCAGCAAATGAATGGTTCTCACCATGAATCCTTCCCTGTGCTCTCTGCTGCAAGAACTGGCACCGAGGCAGTGCAGCCAAGATTTATTTACACATGGCTTCAGAACAAGCAAGAACAGGTGGAGTAAAATTGCAGTGCATAGGAGGTGCAGCTTAGGTGATACCTCTCTGGAAGAATTCCCCACTTTATGGAATTACTACTTCCTTCTCCACTTAGCTTATATAATACAAATCCTTCCCTACACTCCCAATGGCTTTATGCTGTGTGAAGGTGGTAGGATTGAGAAGGGCCAACTGTGCATGCCTTAAATAAATGCAGATGATATGTTTAATATTTTGTTTCTTTTCAGATAAAAACCTTCTTGTCCAAACGGGCGCTGATAATGTATTTCTTCAGCAAGGTAAGGGTGGTCCTGTGTTTGAGACACAGGTGATGGCTTTAAAACCTGTATTTTCATCTGAAGCTTTCCAGAAGTACAACTTCTTGCTTGCTGTGAGTTTTGCAGCAGGATTGTTCCATACCTGCAGAAAATAAGAATTACAGTGCTTTTTAAAACTCATCTGATTAGAAACTGCATTTTGCTTAAAGCATTCTTAGCCCTTGAAAACTAGCTAGTGTATATCCTTCCCCCTTTTTTAATCCCCCTCCTCAATTACAGCTGTAACATTGTGGGCAGCTCCTCTCCAAAAGGAATTTTACTTCCTTAGATCAGATTTTTCTGTCTATTTCCCAAAATCTGTTGGGCTTGCAGGTTTCTTCTGAAATCTACAAGTTTGGTGATGTTATTTATAAAGTGTACTCAAAACATTTTGGTTTCTTCTCAGCACCCAGAAGCCTCCATCCAGGCTGTCTTCTCTGATGCCCAAATGCACATCTGGGCTTTGGAAGGTAAGTGGTTTCCAGGTGATCCACTCTGTTGGTTCATGGAAAACTCTCTGGGCTCTGTGCTGTATAAATGTAACAATACAAATCTTTGAAATGCTTTTGACAGAAACACAACTGCATTTCAGACATCAACATGACTAAAGTCTAATTCACTTGTTAGTTTTGAGATCCCACATGCGATCTCTTACTTTATGTTCTGTACAGATTCCTAAATTTGATTTCTAGTGCTTCTCTCATGTGAACCCATGTATCACTTTTACATTTTTCCTAGTGACAGATTTATGATGCCTTTTTACAACAGCTTTTCTGACTAAAGGCTCTGGGTCTTTCTCTGTTTATCAGAGAGCTGAGGGAGGCACTTAGCAAATAAACAAAAAAGATGGTTTGCAGAGAATTAGAAGAACAATGACAGTATGAAGTTACATTTTGGATTTTTCTTCTTTCAAAGTCATGAGTAAATACCACTGTTGATAGAATCTTCTATTACATTTGACTGTGAAAAGTTGATAATTTTCCTCAGTGATGTGTTTTATGGGTGGATGTACTGTGTCAGATTGAACATGATGGCTTGGCATGTATAGAGTCTGGAGATGGGAATCACACATAATTTTTATATAATCTCACTTGCTTTACCAACCTCAAGATCTTATACACCTGTCAAACAAGTGAGTGGTTAGTCCTTGAGTCAGAGCTGACTGTCAGCTGGCAGCAGCAAGTCCTGAGGAATTCTGGCACACTAATGGAATCTTCTGGAACACCATGATCTTTGTTTTTGGATTCTCACCTTTTGAAGCATTAATTACAACAATTTTTTTTTTTATTACAGGTCTGTCTCACTTGGTAGCAGCCTCCTTTACTGAAGACCAATTTGGAGTTGTCCAAACTACACTGCCAGCTATCCTGAACACATTACTGACTCTTCAGGAGGTAAAACTGTTAACTTTTTCTTGCTGCAAGGCAAGTTTAGGAGAGGAGAAGGAATCTTGTTGATTTTACATAATAACCTTGCTGACTAGTCATAACATTGAAGTTCCTGCCACAAAACAGTTCTTCTGCAGTTAATCTAATGAAAACAGCTGGCTGCCACTATGTACACTGTGAAACAGCTGAATAAAAACCCTGTTGGTTTTTTAAAATGTGGAAGGAGAAAATATGGAATGTTTAGTTTTAAAGAAATGCTACTGTGTACTAGTTGAAGAATTTATTTCAGGGATGCAGCAATTCTAATACAATATCTTTTGCAGGGCTGGAATTTAATCTTTATTTGGTTGCACACAATTCCTGGTGCAACATGGAGTACTTGGAGACATTGCAAATCTGAGGAGATAAAATCTGTGTCTCTGCTAATACTAAGACCACACTCTCAAATTACTGATGTTTGTGTAATGTGTGTTTTTAGAAGTCTAGTTTTATTTCCAAGGCTGTCCATGTCCTATTAACATAATCATTTTACATTTTGCCCTAATGGAGATCCTTGGAAAGAATTTAGAGGTTATTAAAGTTCTTCAGTGTAAGTCATCTATTCCAAGAACAGTCACCGAGGGGGGAAAAAGCCAATATCCTTGTTTGTGAAAGAAACAGGACAGAATTGTGTTTCTCCTGTAGCATGTGATGTGCTTAGCTTAAGACTCAGTAACAGAGAATCTTATTTCACAGAACTCAGTCTCCAAAACATTTTTGTGTATCTTGGTGGAATTTCTGAACTTGCACTTTGTTTTTGCTTTATTTGACACAAACATGTCACTAGTTACATTATGAAATAATTGACAAGAATCTATTTTCCCCAATCAGGTAGTAGACAGACATTTCAAACTGCCACATGTTTCTAGCAAACCTCCCCGAATTTCAGGGAGTCTGGTGGACACATCCTACAAAACACTACGGTTTGCACTTAGAGCATCTCTGAAAACAGCCCTATACCGGATAACTACTGTCTTTGGAGAACACTTGAAGTAAGAACTTCCTCATGATTGCTTGCTTGTTTAATTTATTTTAATTAATGTTATTGTATAACCTGTGAAAAGGGAAGTTTAGGGGGAAAAAAAAATCCCTTCTGGTCATTATTATAATGTGGTATTTTAGTATTTTTTGATTTGTGGAACCTTAAAAACTTCCTGTGTAGATATATGGTCCCTCTTAGAAATTTATTATTCATAGATTTCTGGGCAATTTTTCTTAGTGACTTTTCATGAACTCTTTAGAAGCAGTTCATGAATACCACTTGCTTAATAAATCTGAGCTGCTGAAAAGAAAATAAATCAACTAGAGACAATTGTTCTGCAGAGAGAGAATTTTATGAAGGGTCCAAATAATGAAATTCCATCGCTTCTTGGTTGTCCAACAGCTCTTCCTCAGCCACTCTCCCAGCAGGCAAACTTCCATACTTGGCCTTAGAATATGTGGAACTGAAACTTCCTTGTAATATCTGCCCATCTCTCCCTCTGGGGATGAAATGTCCCTCAGTTTAGAAGTGCTCAGTACACAGGAGGGATCATTTTAGGAGATTCTTTCTTACCTAAACCATCCTTGCAAGTTAATCAGTTGTTGTTTAGAGGTAAGGAAATGGGCAAGGTTTCCTGGTATAGGTATTTTTTAGAAGCTGTTGAGATAAGAATTGGCAGTTTCAAGGGTTAATACCCTTCTTTGTCCTGGAACATAGATGGTTTTTCATAAAATTTAGCTTCAGTGTAATTGATTTCAATATACACTCAATTTTGGCATGAGACTTTATTTTTGTGCTGTATTACTTTTAATGTAAAATGTTGTGCATTTGTTTCTAGTGCTGTACAAGTGTCTACAGAACATAAGAAAAGACTTCAGCAATTCCTGGAGTACAAAGAATAAATTTTGATGCAACTACGGTTGGTTTTTTTCAAGACTCTTGCTAAGAAGAAAGTGGAACTAATGAGGATTTTTACCTTGCCTTTTTGGAAAAGCATATGGAAGTATAGGTTGCAGAACAAAACTTTTAGAACTGTAGAAGAGTTCTTATGGGTTTGGATCATTTTTTGTATAATAAAACTTATAAAATTCATCTTGCTTTCCTTTAATGTCACTTACAAATGAGAAAGTGCCAGTTCTTCTTTCTAGGTAAGACTATGACATTTAAGATTGCCAGAGTTATTTTGACACTCAGATCTTTCATTATTTTTCACACTGTGTTCTTTCCCTACTCTCTTGTGTTAAGGGGCTGACGAGAGATTCACGTAGATACTTAGTGCTTAAGTGCCTCATAAATTTACTTGATAACACTTTTAGATCAAGAGTGTAGTTTAAGTGTAGGAAACAGATGTGCCCAGAAGTAAAACATGCTGCTCCTCTGTAAGCTGGAAATGCTCCTTCAGAGTAAAATGGGTGTGCAGAAAGGCATCATTAGCACACAAATACTGCCTGGAAAGTGAGCAGCTCAGATTTTATCTTTAAGGTGACTTAGTGAACCAAGTTCTGATCTACATAGAAACCTACAGGAAGCAGTACTGCATTTAGTAAAACTCCCAGGTAATCATCATGGGAATTAAAGTTTAGATCAACAGCTTTCTGTTTGGGGGGTAGGATGGATATTTGCAGCACATCCAGATTTTTCAAAATGGTATACATTATTGGTAGATTCTGGTGAAAAATACTACTTTTCTAAAACTTTTTATCTGAAAGCTTATCTAAATAATTTGAAAATGAAGTACTCAGTTTTTAAAGGTACTCCAGTTACTGTGATACCTATACTGGAAAATGGGTGGAGTATGAAGATGAGAACAGTAAGCTAAATAGTCTTGCAAAGGAATTTACTTTGATAAGGGGAAACAAAGCTATTGTTTTCCTTCAGTGTTGTTAATCCTATGTTTTTTGTTGTGTTGTTTTGTTTTTTTTAACAGAGGACCCAAGATTTGAGGGTGGCCATGGTGTTAAGTTATGTTGGTGTGATGTGGCAGTGTAGTAATAGGGTGTCTGTAAGGTTTGGGTAAAAGAGAAACTCTTGAATCTCCAGTGAGACCTGCATATTGCTTTCTTCAGTACAAAGAGGTAATTTTTTTGTAATGCAGACACTGCAGATGTTAGATTTGGCAGTGGAAATGAGAATGATACTGTTCTTTTTGCATTGAGATGGCTCATAGCAAACAGTAAGGTGATAAGATAACCTTTAAACACTGTGAAAGGCTAAGCTAAAGCTTCCCCACGCTTGACTTCTACCACATGTGGAAGCCTCCTGCCTGCCTGACTTATTAAATAATTTAATTTGCATATTTTTTGGCACTGCAATGTGCACCTGAAGTTAAATGGTGCTTTAGCTGGTACCTCAGGTGTAACTGGTAACCCAAATACTGCAGATGAAAGTTTCAAATAATTTTTTCACACTTTTGAACAGGTGCAGTATTTTTATTGCTGTGGTATGTTCTGCAACACTCCCACAGCCACAAACTGCAAGTTCTAATTAAGTGTTACAGTTGTGAATAACAGGCTTAAAATGTAGATGATTTTTTGATGGCAAAGTTGTTGAGGTCTGTCCTTGTGTTGCAGCAGAGATTTGCACATATCTGCTAATGTGTGTGTGACTCATGGCATTCTCCCTATGACAGAAGAGCTTTTAAAAGTTGTTTGCTTCATGGTTTCTTTAACAGCTTCAATATTTAAAGAGCTGAAGACTTTTTTTTTTTTTTTTAAGCCTTAACTTAAAAGTGCATCTTTAACAGTATCTCATGCTTGTGAATCACAGTGTACAAGAATATAAAGTGTATGTTGGGTGCCCTTTGAAGATGAGTAACTGATAACATCTTACTCTGGTTTTGGCTTTGGGAATAATTCTATTCCCTTGGCAAACTGTGCTGGTGTTTCAAGTCCTTTTGGATACTTTTGTCTTAACATAAAAAGAATCAGTCTGTGAAGCCTCTCTGAGGTAGGGGAAGAGTCTCCTGAGTTCAATTCTGCATTCTGGGTACTGAGAAAAAAAATAAAGCCTTTTTACTGTTGGTTTCTGTGTAGCAGCAGTGAAACTGGATCCCTCAAGCCTCGTATTTTTCATCTGTTTAATCATCTCAAAGCTGAGCTGCATCTTGTTGCTGGATTGCCTGCTGCATGCACAGGTGAAACACCATTCTGGTAACCTGGTGAACAATTTGTCTCTCCCACAGGTGAGCTGCAGTCAAGAGTACCTAAAATAATACCCATTGCAGCTGTGGAGAGGTAAATGGTTGATGGTACAGACCCATGTTCCTCTTGCAGTGGTGTAATGAAATAGAGGCTTAAGCTCTTGAGCAGTCAGTTAGAAATCTGAAAAAAATCTATCTTGCTTCATTTTCTGAGATCCAGCTTTGAAAATTCAGACTGTGGGTGGACAAATGCAGAGGCCCTGGCCCTTGAAGCTCTTGCACTGCTGTATCCACAGGAACCAGGCAGGACTCGCTCCCTCAACAGGAGCTCTGCCACTTTGGAGAATTGTCCCTGTGCCAGTCGCGGCTCCAGGCCTGAATGCCCCTTGAAATGAAGTGGTTTCGATTCTGTTGCTGCGTGCTTTGAACAGAGGCTGCATTGTGCGTGCCGTGCTCGGTGTCCCAAGGCCTGCAGCAGCCATCTTCCCACCTCCCACCACGCTCCTCCAGCTCCCAGGGCAGCCAGGGAAGTGCCAGGCTCTCGCTGATGAATATTCTGGTACCTGTTCAGTCACAGGCAAGTGCTGCACTCTGTGGGCTCTGTGCTTGCCAGGCCTCCCCCAGCTCCTGCACGTGGCCACCTGCGGGATGGGTGCTCTGCCTGGGGAGGGCCTGGTGCACTGGGGGTGGGTGGCTGTATGGAATCCATAGGAGGTGGCCTCAGGAGCACTGTTGGCTGTGGAGGTGCTTTGCCACATACAGTTCTGTCTCCTTTCCCTGTGGGATGAATGGTGGCAGCTCACAGTGCTTTTCCTATTCAAGCAGGTGTGTTTCCACCACTCCCATCACCTCCTCTCCTCAAAGATGCAATAAAACAGGGAAAGTCTGTGTGGAATCATCACAGACACTACACTGCAAGTTGAGAATCCTCCCCACTAATCCCACGCCCTCCTCCCTCTTGTGGTCTTTGATATTTTTCATCACCAGTACTGTGTTAATGTATTTGCTGTGTGGATTAAATGCATTTGGGTGCTGTGGACATGCCTGGAATGTGGTTTGCCAAGCTCTTGTGTTGTAAGGGGATGTAGAATGTTGCTTTCCTTTGCTGCAGACTCATGGTAGAGATTTGCATCTGACAGACTGGCTTTGCACAAATGGTGTAGAATAAACAAACAGTGCAGCTCCCTCGTGTCTGAGAAAGCAAAACCTGCACTATGCTCAGATTTCAGAAAACAAAAAAAAATAGCCTACAGAAGAGCTCACCTTTATGTTCTTAAAAAAAAATCTTGTAAACTACAGTAGAGCTAGTCAGTCAGGAGACAGATGAACATGGGGTCTCTGGAGCCTGCCACGAGAACAAAACACAAATTCAAGTGGGAATAGTTCCCTGTTGGATATGCAAGCTGATTCATAGAATAAACAGTGATGGCACAGGAATTTCCTCTTTAGTTTCCCTATCTCCCTAAAGAGTCAATTCCTACAGTAAGAGCTGCAGAGAAAACTGTGGCCTAAGCCACATGTATGTACTCATGCAATCATCAAAGGACCCAGTGCTGAGTGTACTGCAAGTTCCTCTCCTGCTCCTGCCCAAAACACACAAAAAATTACAGGCTTTGCCTTTCACTTCTTGAATAACTCCACTTTTAAATCTGCCTCCTAAAACACAGGGCTGGAGTGGGCTGTTGTTTATACCTGTATCTTGTCTGTAAAGGTATGACAAGAGCCGTGGAGGAATTTTGCAGGAATTAGGAATGGAAATATATAAATGCCTGCAAGTCAAAGATTGTTGGTAAAGTGTAAGCATCATTCTCTGCTTGCTAAGCAAGTTCCAGCTGTGGGCTTCCTAGTGTTTGAAGTTTGAGCTGGAGAGACAGACTATGTGCCTACCTCCAGGGCAAGCTCTGAGGAGCAGGGAGATGGGGCAATAGCTCTGTAAGGCACTGGGTTCCCTGTCTGTTCACTGCCAGAGGTCACTGCTCAGAGCAGGTCCAGGCCACGGACCTTGTCAGGGGCGGTAAAAGTTTTGGGTTGAGCACGGCTGCATCTCAGAGTTGGGTAATAAGGGGCTTTTGTCTTTGCACACACAGGCAATCAGTTCTGGGAAAGCTTTATCAGCAACCACAGTGTGTTTTAGGAAGAGAAAGTCTGCTCTTGTAATTAGCTGCAAACTGGTAGGGGAAAAATGCGTTTGTCTTTTTGGTGCTTTGCACTTCAGCTCTTCACAGGTGGCCAGTTTGCAAGTCTCCCAGATTCTGCATGTTCTGTTTGGGACACCAAGGGTTTAATTTAACCAATGGAACTGGAAATGAGTTTTACCATAGCCAATGATGGGAAATGCTAAACAACCTGGGGTGAAGGGTGAGGGAAGCAATCGATCTTTGTCACAAGTTTAGCACTCAAACTGAAGATTTTGGCTTCTGGGCCCCTGATGTAAAATGGGGTTTAGCCTAACCCCACCCTCCCTCACCTCCAGTGATGATAACGAAACAGTTTATGTCCAAATCAGTAGGCTGCTGCATGATGGGCACCAAATAACTGCCCAGGAGTAAATGAACAATTCTGTATTCTGCACAGGGCGTGGCTGGTGTTCAGTAAATACATTCACTGTGTGGCCCAGACACTGTGCCAATAAGAGAAAACAGAAGAGTGACTAGCTGCTCATTCAGCAATCACTGTCTTCAGTGCATTGAATATATGGAACCCCAGGCAAAATAAGTGGGGGTCATGTTATAACTCCAGTTCTGTAACTCATTTAGAGTAGGCATGAGTCAAGTTTGTACCAGCAATTCTAGTCCTGGCAAGTCCCAGTGCCAAGGACTGGATTTTACAAGCTGAACAATCTTTAGTCGTGCTGTTCTGTGGGGTTTTGTTTATTGGTTTGTTTGTTTATGACTGAAGTTTCTTTTACTACCTGTGTTGTGTGTGAGAGATGGATCTATTTATGGACTGATGCAGAGAAATGGTACAGATGAATGTTTGAGGAAACTAACGGCAGGTGTAAACAACCACATCCTGAATGGATCCTTGTTGGACCCTTCTTATAGGTGTTTTCCTCAAAGTTCACAGGAATCATCTGCCAATTAACTGGGGAGGCAGGAGGGATCTGTAGTGTTACAGCAGCTTTTGGAGATGATGGTTGTTTCTTGCAGTTTCTGCAAGACAACAGTGGATTCAATATTAACATGGGATTTTCTCAAAATATGCTATTGTAAAGAGGTTTGTGTTTAAAAGATAAGTCAGCGTGATTTGAGGAATTTCTTTTTTCTAACTACAAGAACTATAAACAATCCTGTAAGTTATGAGGCAATAGTTGAGTCCATCACTAGATAATGTGTGGTCAGTTTGACCCTGCTGCTTTAATTTAGGAGGTCATTTTCCAACCACTATAAAGAAGGGCTTTGTGCTGCCTTAAAGGGATATGGGCAATCTCTAAGAAACAGGCATACTCAGAGACAATTCCTTTGGCTCAGTTTTTGTTTGGTTGTTTCTCTTTTGCTATCTTTGATGCAGTAAATTAAAACAAAAACGAGTCTAGACTTGGCATGCCTTTGTAAATAAACTGCTGTGTGTGAATTGACATCTCCTTTGCAACCAGGTTATTTATAATAAAGTTTGTTATTCTCCCACTAGAGAGCTTGTTTTGCCCAGTATTATGGTAACACTCCCCACCTCTGTCTGCACTGCAGCAGTTACAAAAAGTTCTCACAATTTCAACTGTGTCCTTTTAAAATTTCGTTTTGTTGCCTGCTGGAATAGATTATTTCAATATGTGAACTAAAGATTAATACTTCACCTCTGCTTGTTTGCTCTGTGCAGCTCACCTTACCTGTATCCGTTCTGCTTCATTCCTCTCCTCCCACAGAACTGCTTGGGGAACGGGAGGTTTCAGCTGCTCTGAGTTTCTCGAAGATCCGGTTTGTGACGGCGGCCGGTTACAGCCGTTGCT
This sequence comes from Parus major, assembly GCF_001522545.3. NCBI lineage: Eukaryota > Metazoa > Chordata > Aves > Passeriformes > Paridae > Parus > Parus major. The sequence goes on along the minus strand of NC_031777.1, from coordinate 26,350,190 downwards.
TCCTGACAGAGGTAGAGAGCTTTGAAGGCTGCATTTGGTGAACTGGAGTCTCCTTCATGCAGGGTCCTTTCGGGGGGAAAGGACCACCATTCTTTACTAGATGATCTCTCACTGTCAGGTGTATCCAGCTCTTGAGGCAGGAAACTGCACCTCTGCCTGTGCAGCTGTGAGCACCGGGACTGTTCAGAGCAAAGAGGTTGTTGAGCATCTGCAAAAGCACCTGTAGGCCCTGAAAACAGTCATAGCAATGATCTGATCATGGTTGGTGTCAGTAGGGAAAATAGATCAAACTTTAAAAAACTTGTTTTCCTTACTGGTACAATTTCACTCTGGCCCAAGCTAGCCTTGGACTACTACCTGTTTTCTCTTTCTTTGGTCACCAGCTAGGAGTGAATGGGCAGATGGGCAATTCTCTAATTACTTAGCACCTGTGTCCTACCCAATTGACCTAGTGTGAGGATGTTCAGGTGAGCAGTTTCATTCCTCTGGATGTTTTTTATACCAAATTACAACCCCACCTTTCATATGTGACTCAAAATGAAGCAGGGACTAGCTTCAGGGACTGAAGATGGCCTGTCTGCCTTGACTGAAAGGTTTGCATTGCTGATGGTGACATCATTAACAGAGAGAAGAGCAAAGTGGCCTAACTGTGAGCTATGCCATGACCAATGACCACAGCCCTTGGCAACCAGGAATGTTGAACAAGAAGGCTAATAAAAAGAAATCTTCCCCCCATTTTTCTAAGGGCAGACTATTGCTGTCATGGAGGAGAGAGGCCAATGACTGCTTTTCACAGGACACAAGGAGGGAGACACCCATCTAGCTCATGGATGTAGTGACAAAATTGGGTGAATCAGTGTGTGCTGTACAGTTTGTACGTGAAGCAAAGTCGTGGTGACCCAGGGCATGGAGTAGTCTCAGCAGCCACGATTGCACTTGCTTGACCTTTGTTCCAGAACCAAAACATATGAAGTGTCTTCTGATTCAGCAGGGAGAGAAAAAGGACTACTTAACTCTTGCCTCTGTACAGTTATTCAAGGAGTATTTGTTTCTCCCAGCACTTGTTCCTTCCATGTCTGTGCACTCGCCAGAGGGGCCAAGTCATTGCTTTGAAACAGCTCTAGGAGTCAAGTCTCTATCAGACACATCCAGGTCTGGAAGACAGTGTCCATCCACCACCTGTTTCTCCTGCTCAGGACCAGGGCTGGGCATCCCCAGCTGCGCAGTCCCACTAAAGACAGGGCAGCTGCCAAATGCCTCACTGGAACCTGAGGAAACAGCGCTGTGAGCGCAGGTTTGGCTCCACGGAGCCTCATTTCCTGTGGGAGGAATATGGGGACCTGCAACTTGAGCTATGAGGTCTGTATTTCTATGACACGATCTGCCACAGAGAAATTAATTCCGGTGTGAAGGGCCTTTACCCTCTGTGCTGTTGGAGCTGTGATGTGCTTCAGTCTAAACCTTTCCTGGCTTGTAGAGGGTGTGCAGCACATGGAGGAGGCTCCGTGCCCGCTCCTGCCCGTGGAACAGCCCAGCCCTGGGCGATTGCTGAGCCAGTGGCGGCACCTGCCGGTATTTTGCAGAAAGTGCTGGATATTGGTGATAAAAGGAAAGAAGCAGCGGTTCAGAGCAGGCCACACACGACCTCGGGTACAGAATGCAGTGATAAGGGTTAATGAGCTTCTCCCTGCTTGCTGTGGGAAAATCCCTAACCACAAAAGAAAATCCCTCCAGGAAGGTACACAATATATCCAAAACTCCCCGTTTTCTAGGAAACTCCCTCCAGATATTTGGGCAGCATATATTAATATAGCTGTAATAATTTGCACAAGATGAGCCCATGTTCAGGATCCACCGAAATGCTATTTATTTCCTGCACTGGAAGCAGTGGGATTTCTCTGGTTACACTGTGTTCTGGAATAATATTTCCCTCAGTAAATTTTACTGCCTCTTCATGTCAACTGAGGTTTAGGCCGTCGCCACAGTGTATTTCTGTCTTAAATAATTACTGCTTGTGGTAGTACTGCCAGGTACCTTTAGCATTTCCAAATAACAGAAAAAGAACAGCTTGATACTCAGGGCCCCATGGATGGACAGAACCGGGGGATGGGGGCATAAGTTAGCAGAGCTCTAAGAAGTGGTGTGATGATACATACTGAAAATTTTTGCTTTGTTTTCATAAATCCCTGGTATATTGCCATTCGAATTCAGTATTTATGCCAGCTAGTTGATACTCAGTTTTGTTTCCCATAGAGGTAAGGTAGGGATTTTCTCCTTTTTTGTAGCTTCTTGTTCTCACTAAGATATTCAGAGGACATTTACCAGTTTTCAACCACGTCTGACAGACACTATTAACTTCTGACAATTTAAGACACAGTCTTACAGAAGAAAAAGACCTTATTACTGCCATTATTGAGGGGAAAGGCTAGCAAGTTCCTTGCTTGGTAGACCTCAGGTCATCCATGCTAAGTAGGAATGAGGAGAGGCATTGCAAATGAGAGTCATTAGTACTGCTTCTCCCAGAACTACTTGTTCTATCTCAAGATCTTGTATCTTTTATTGAGAGTTGCTTCCCTCCCACTAAATCCACAACATTCATAGCATTTACCAAGAAAAAGTCATGCCCTGCTGTCCTGACCATTCCTGTACTCTGTGCACTGCAGTGTGGCAGATGTTATTAAGGGCCGGATAAAACTCTGAGTGAGGCACTGTGCAGCATCTGTGCTACAAGAAGATGAAGATCTCTTGTCTCGCAGTGGGATGCTTCTCAGGAGGGGTGTAGCAAGACGCCAGTTCAGTAGCTGTCCCTCCTCCTTGTGCTAAATTTCCCAAGTCTCTCCTTTAGGTTTGCTGTGAACAAGCAGGATTTCCAACCAGATGTCTGTCTGATTTACACCCATGTAAATCAGGGCTGATTCCGAGTCTCTCCTATCTTCGAGCTGTCCTGCTGTGTTACAGAGCTGCTGTGCTGCACCTGTGCTGACAGCAGCATGTAGGGCAGGAGGGTGCAGACATCCCTGAGCCAGAAGTGTGGACTGGTACAGCTCTCTGGTGCAAAGCTGCACATCATGGCTCAGCCTGCATTTGCTTGGAACCAGGCCCAAGCTAATAAACCCAACTAGATTGCTTCCAGACCCAAGCTGGCCCAGGAGGAGCCAGTGCAAATGTCACTATGCTGTGGTGCTTGCTCTGAGCTAGCTTAATAGGGCATGGGCTAGCTCCTGCACCTGTAGGGCAGGCAGGGAATGATGCATGTCCATAGACTGAAGCACTGAATGCAGCTGGAACTGCATCCCCAGAGAGATGTCTTGGCCAGGTTGTACCCACCTCCAACCCATCTCCTCCCTCCCAGCCCCTGTCCTTGGCAAGGCTTTGCTCTCTCCTGCTGCTCCTCTGTGACATGCCGCAGTGGCTGTGGCTTTCGCACACAAGTTGTTTATAGGGCACTGCCAGCTGTTCAGTGGCGGGTTGGCTTGTGGATGTGTAGTGCCGGGGCAGCCGCACGCCCGAGCGGATGGCCTGGGGGCAGGCACAAGGATCCCAGACGACCGCGGGCAAAGGGAAAGGGTCCGGGCCCACGGCAACGGGGTTGCGGCAGGGAAGATCATGGACCTCTTGGGAGGCAAGAGGGCAACTGCAGTGACTATCCTCACCGGGAAGGTGCGGACCCAGGGCGCACCTATTCCCAGGCTGACCCTGGCCCGCCGGCCCCCGCAAGCACAGAGTACCCGCCATGCCCGTGCCGTGCTCCGTGATGCGCAGCCGGACCGAGCCCGCGGGCGTACCCCGCTGCCAAACCCCGAGGGGCGGCCCCGGCGGCACAGCCCTCCCCCTGCCCGCCCCGACTGGCCCCGCCGCCGCGCCAGGGTAATGGCCCGGGCTGCTTGCGCTCTGGCAGCCGGCCCTGCGGCGGGGGAGTGGGGCTGAGCCCGTGCGCCCGGCGCGGCGGCGGGAGCCGGCGGGCAGCGCGTCCCCCCGGGCGGGCCCCTCCCAGGTAGGAGCGCGGGGGCGCGGCTGTCACCGCGCCCGGCCGGGCTCTCCCCCCTCCTTCCCTCGGGGACCGGTGACTCGGGGGCCGCGGCGAGCCCGGCGGCGGCCAACCCGCTTTGCCACCGCGTCCGTGGTTGCCGGGGCGGCCGCTGTTCGGATGCCTCAGCTGAAAGGCACCGGCCGCCAAACAACCCGCCCGTGCGCCGGGCCCCCTCTCCGCCCCTCCCGGCCGCGCTCGCCTTCCCGGGAGCGGCTACGAGCAGCCCGGCAGTGTTGCCTAGAGAGGGAGCGAACCCGACGCGCAGCACCGCCGCCCCATCCCTCACGGACGAGCGGCCGCCGGGGTCCGAGCGCCCCGGGTGTTCCCCCGTCCGGCCGGTGTGTGGGAGACAGCGGGCGGGAGGGCTGAGGGCTGAGGGGCTGAGGTTTGCGGGCTGCGCCGCCTCACGCGCGGCGGTTATCGGCCGTTGGCGGCGCGGGGCTGAGGCGGGAGGCGGCGGGACGGAGGGCGGAGGGCTGAGGCGGCGGGTCCGGGGCGGCCGCCCGCGCTGACAGCCCGTGTGCCGCTCGGTGCAGGAGAGCGGCGAGGGCCCTGGCAGCAGCCGCAAGCGGACATGCACTGTGAGCTCGCTGCGGCTCAGAAAGGCAGCGCCCGCGTCGAGGTGAGCGACAAATGCCACGGAGCGCCTCAGAAGGCTCTGCCGCGGGTGACTCGTCCCGGCGCTGGTAAAGCTCACTTGAATCCTCAGATGTCCTTTAAAATATCTGTCAGCAACGGCAGTGACCACACGGAGCCTCAGCAGAGCCCCCCTGAAATGTCAGCACCTCTGCTAGATTTCATCCCAAAACGACCCAGCATATTCGAGAGGATTCCGATTCTGCCCAGGGCGCAGGAGCTGCGATGCGCTAGAGGCTCGAAAGATTATTTCCAGCAGCAGAAACATCAAAGCGTGAAGGGTGAGTTTGAAAATGCACGAACTGAACATTATCATCACCAAAAACCTATTTACTGAAAAAAAACGTAACAAGCTTTCCTCTCCCCCTCCCCGCTCCCCTTTTTGGTCTTCAGTATGTTTTCTAACTTGTTTATTTAACTTCAAGCTTTATAACTTTTTTTTTTCCTGAGCACCTTGGAGGGACAGGATAAACCAGACCGTGCTTTGCCAGTGTGACGCTGAATGTCTCTCAATAGTATTTACAAGATCTTGAGACCAGCATCTTCTTTAGTTGTCCTGAGCGGGTGCCGCTCATGCGGTCACATCTCAAAGGTGGTTGTTTTGGGGTTGGTGCTGAAGACTGGGCTGGTCTATCCTGTGCCAGGGAGTGTGTGTGGGGTGTTTGTGAGCGTGCCTGGCTGACAATAAATGCCTGATTCTTATTCAGCAGTTTCACCAGGGTTGCTTGGATTTTATAGTTTGTATTTCAAGGAGGTGTTACAAATGCTGGATTCAGGCGGTGAATCCTCCGACTTGGGAATTCCTGGTGCCCAAAAGGTCAAATTCTGCTGGTTAACAAATGTCTGATTTTCAGCTGTTCATCGTTAAAGAAGTGGCACTGACGTAGGGTTAGGAGTTGCCTACTAAAAATCAGTTAATTACAGTTTTCAGCTAGAACTTTTTAACTCAGCTGAAATTTGTTAATCAAAATTCAGTTTTAAAATAGTCCCTCTAAGGTATCACTGGATGGGCTCAGAATTAGAGCATTTCTTTATGCTACAACCTTGCTTGCAGAGACATAGGTACACCTAAGGTTATTAATGATAAGACAGTGTTTTCTGTAATGTTAAAAGAATGTTAAATTCTCATATTTTTCTTCTTATGAGTCCATTCCCATTCTCTATTTTAGATATGTATGTGCAGTATCTTGTCAGTGTAAGACTGTTTTCACTGGGATTTTTTCCAGTTCTGTCCATTCTTCTGAAAATTAAAAGTAGGCTACATGCCCTTGGACTAGTGACATTTTCTTTTGTGAGCTTGTTACCTAGGGTGATGGCACCTTTCATTGCCATGAAGTTATGTTAATGAACACCTCAATCTGTGATAGATCTGTCCTACTAACTCTGGGATGTGTTTGTTCATCACCACTGAATACAGACAGAGTGGAGCAGCAAGTTATAAATTACCTTTTTTATTTTTCTGTTTGTTAATGCTGCAATTCTTCTCTCCTGATTAAAAAAAAAAAAAAAGTTTGTTAATGTTTGGCAGGAATGAAATGAAGGTCTGTTACACAGCCTCCTGTTTGGAGGGGGGAGAAGGAGGATTCACATAGTGTAAAGGGAGAGCTACAAGCTCTTGTACCACTGTGCTCCTGCATCTGCTGCTTGTGGAAGGCACTCGGGGTGTTACAGTCCCTTGTGGTCCCCCAGGTGAAGTTGGTGCCACTCGACAGGGTTCATAACAGCTTCAGATCCTGCCCAGGCATTGCCCTGTCCAGGGAGACTGTTGAAACACTTCTAAAATCTTTTTTTCCTTTGAGCTGTTTAGCCCTCTTTTCATGCATGTTTTCCTGCATTTCTTGCTGTTGCAGAGGACAGAGGAGTAGGGAAAGAAAGGGGAAGAATTTAATTTTGCATTCACTTGGGACTTTTACAGTAGATGTAGGTGGGCATGGGAGAAGGTTCCTAATTCATCTTCCTTGACTGATCAATTTCCCATTTTCACCACTGGGGGGAAAAAATTGTTTTAAATTTTATTGCTCTTTTTGTTTAGTATGTTTTCTGTCCAGGGTGTTACCTTATGATTGCTTCAGTGTTTGAGTGACTTGAGTCATGGGAGTAAGTAGATATCCATGGGCAGGATAGGGTTCATTTAACTGAGCAGGAGAATTTGGTGAATAATGTTGGATTTTTCCAAAGATGGCAGCACTGAGGTTTTTGAGTGGCTTTCCTGTTGTTTGTTTGTTGGGGTTTTCTGTTTGGTTTGGTTTTGCCTTTCTCTCTCCCCTCCCCATAAGACATTTTTGGGAGGAGTTAGGGAAAGTAAAGTTCAAAGTAAAATTCTGAGTCTCATTTAAAATGTTTGGGATAAAATGTGTGGATAAAATGCTCCTTCTGACCTGTACAATGTCAGCAAGTGCTTTAATGTCCACTGTGGAATTCTGGAGTGCTCACTGTGCTCCAGCTCACAAATCAGAGTGTATCTAAAGCGGGCTGTGCTGCAGACAGGAGAGCTGCTGCTCTTTCAAGGAGCAGTGCAAACCATCTCCCACCAACCCTGGTTCTCTCAGGAAGATCAAGGACTGGGATAGCTCCATGTGGATGTGATATACCAAGATAAAGCTAAGAAGTGGAAGTGAGGGAAATACTCAGATTTACCCAGTGAAAGATTTTGGGAAGGAAACTGATGACAGCTTGATTTCAGACCATCGTGCCATGCGTCTCCTGTTCTGCAGGCCCAGAGTGCCATGTACCCAGTGATTCCCTCTGCAGTCTGGGTTAGATTACAGAATGTGCCTCCTCATTTTGGTTTATCCACAGTTGAAAGTTGCAAGTAGGGAGTGTAAAAGACGCTCTCTAACAGGAGCAGAACTGATTTTTATAGTTCCCTGTAAGTTTTTTTTTTCCCTAAACGAGTCTTACTTTTTAATTATTTTTTTTCCAAGAAGAATGAATCAAAATGATACACTGCTCTACTAATAAAAAGGGCAGCTTTGAAGTAATCACAATGGGGAAGAAGTATCCTGCTGTTGTAATGTCTCTGTGGTGTTTTTCTGCTGCATCACAGTGTTTAAGTTACGATCCTGCAAAATGCTTCCGTGCCTGAGCAAGTCTTTTGGACTTTCTGAACAGCCAAACAAAAACTTGACGGGTTGTGGTGAGGATTATTTCTGGGAATTTGATTATTTGGGTCTAAACTTTTCAGGATGGTGCTGTTGGTTGTTTGCTGAAAATACCAGTATTTTGGAATTGTGCTCCATGTTTTGTTCTGTTTGGGAGCTGTTCAGAATAAATGCCCAGTTTGCACCCAGCCAATCCCTTCTGATGTGGCTGGCTGTGATAGGCATCATGCTTTTCTTCGTCATTGATTTCCATATGTGTCATAAGGCAGAGTATTTGCATACAGACAGTGCTTTTTAGAGGTATTTGGCATAGAATAACTATACCATAAGGTATGAAGTCCGTTTTACAGTGTTTTCCTGGGATTCTGTGGGTTTAGTTCTGTGTTGTTGAATTTCATGCTACGGTATTACAGTTTTGAAAGTAACACAGGGCACAATACTTATTGTCTACAGGAAAGAAGCTTTTGGGAAGGCTTTACTGGTGACAAAAGAGTAATCTATAAAGATGCCAAATATCTCAGATTCTAAATGACATTGATTATGGTTGTTACCAGGAAACACTTCTCCTTTTCATTCTTTTCCAGTTTTGTTCAGTGTACCTAATTCATGACTCAGTAGAAATGACGAGATTTATCCTGTTTGCTGTGCCACTGGGAAATCATCCAAATGGCCCGGACCTTTGCAGCAACCACTTCAGATATTAACTTACAGTGGGCAAAACAATAAGCTGGTCGAGTTGCAGTAGTTGGATGTTTCCTTGTTGAGAGTGTGTTTTATTCAGACAAGGAGAAAGCACTCGGATTTTTTTTGTTTGTTGTTAACTGTAGCTGCTTTCAGCAAACATACAACCAATGTATTGAAATGTATTAATTTCCTTCTACTGTTGAGAAGGACGGGTAAATCTTGCCATTTAATCCCCCTGTGACTGTTTTCTTGGTTATCAGGACTGTCCTTGTGAAAGTAACAGCTTGTACTGTTGGGATCTTAAGCAAAAGCATATACTTTGGTTTTATGACTTATGTGAATTGACTGGTCTTGGGCCTGATCTTGCCATTTTCTTTCTTATACCTTATCTGTGTATATGTGTTCACCTGAATTACCCCACTGGAGTAAAGGCAGCTGCCTAGAGGTGAGAAATCTGATACAAGCTGATAAGGAGACAGGGACAGGTTCACTGGTATGGTGATCTCTAAACTCTCAGTTTTATGTACAGCTGTAGTAGTGATTATTTCTTTTTTTCACTCTAGTTCCCTTGCTGCACTTGAACCCTGCTACAAAAAGGAAGGTTGGTGTGGACAGAATGTGCAGTTAAGAACTATATTTCGGGAGGGGGGTGTGTGTGTGCTTTGTTTTTGTTTTTTTTGCCTAATTTTGTTTTGTAAGGGAAGAAAGGAGAGGAAACTGCAAATTGGAGAATGTGTTCACAAATTCATTTGGAATAAATTGTGACTGTCCTCTCCTCCCTTAAATGGGCTATAATGCTTACTTGTATTGAATAGGCAAAAAACTTTCAGTTACTTGATGCTGAAGGAAGCTCATCTAATGATTTGTGTTGCAAAATCAATCACTGACTTGAAGATGGGACTTTCATGGATTTAATTTAAAAGAGGTTTAATTGTATCTAATCATTAAAGCCCTTGTAATTTAGGGATCGTTAGTGGAGAATATTTAGCAAATACAAAATGATCAGCCAGTCATATAAAGGCATTCAGTACTTGTAAAGTAAAAGCAAAAAAACTCTTTTCTGCTTCATGAAAAAAAACTACAGCTACTGGAAAAGCTGAAGAGAATAAATGTTGTATCTATTTTAATATTGTGTAGAATTATATTGAATAATAGATAATGTCAGATTACTCTCAACAAGGAAATTAGTCTAATCATTGGAAGAAAAACTTCTATTTGATTTACGTTTTGTTTGAAGGAATAGAAGTTAAAAATAAGAAATCACTTGTTCTGTCTTTAAAATGTTACGACGATGGAGGTTATTATATATGGGGCTAAGTGGAGTGAGAAGAAAAATACCTTTCTTCTTTATAGTAAGAAAAAAATTAAAGTCTACATCTTGCAAGTAGTTAAGTATGTACATTGCTGTTCCTGTGAGCAGTCTCATCAACTACAAATTTTTGGACATAGAGCACTGTAAATTATCATTTAGATATAACTGAATACATTATTTATATCTTAAGAATTCAATGTTATGTATACACATAAACTGTTAAGTGTTTGTTGAGGATCTTTAGTATATTTGTGATTATATTCTGGAAAGGCTTTAAGATTCTTTTTAGTGAAACTGCTAGATTTTAAGTGAATGTCTTCTAGGAGACTGTACTGCTTATTGCTTATTGTAAAGTTTGTTTTTTTGTTGAATAAGGACAAAATTTTACCCTAAATTATTAATATCACTAGGAGTCTTGCCACTGACTTTAGCTGGGTCAGTATTTCAATCCTAATATTACAGAAGTTCTTTTTCCTGTGTACAGGGAAAAGCTTGTAGAACAAATAACAAGTTTTTATTAAATCCATCTGTAAGCTAGGAAGTGGAATAACGTATGGACTATGAGAGAAATCTGCAGTACTGTGAATATAATTTCCATGCTCAGTACCATAATTGCCATTATTCTAGAAATTCTGCTGTTTAGTGATTTTAGAACTGTTGAAGATGTTGATGGCAGGGTAATTGGAAAGGGAAAATAGATGTAAACCACTCCATTTTGCACTCCAGATTTCTATCATTATATGTCAACAGGCTCGAACCAGGCGTGCAATCTAGTAATCATTTCACAGTGCCTGAAACGGCTTTTAATAGACTGGGGTTTGTTTGCTCTTTTTTTTTCCTCAGCCACCCAACGTTGTTTCCCAGCACATTGCTGTAACTCGGAATACAGGGTTCCAAAGCAAGGGCAGCGCTCACTGGCTGTGGTACAGCGTAATCTTGCCCCACAAATGTGCAAACAATAGCAAAAGTATGTGTTTGGGAATATGGCACAGCTGTTATCTTCTGCCGGGAGCAGGGAGCGTTACAGTGACATAGAACGACCAGTTAAAACCACTCCGGCCGTTTTATTGCCTGTAAATGGGGCGTGTAAAGAAAAGCAAGGGCCGGTCCCTCCATTCAGATAACCATCGGTGCACACTAGCGCGGCGCTACCTTTCTGAACAGGCTTTGAAGAATAGAGGCAAAGAGTTCCCCTTTTTCCTTCCCCTCCTATTACATTTCTGGCACCCTGTATGTGAAATCTCGGTTGGAACCTGAACTTTCTGTTCTGAGAATCTGTGCTTCACTGGTTACCTGGAACAAGGACTTTTTTTTTTTTTTATTACAGTCATTAGCTTGACTATATGAAATGATTGTTAATGATTATCTGTAGACAGAGGACTGCTTGTAAAACAGATGAGACATTGCCAGAGCTGTAATAGGAAATCGATCCAAATTCCGTATTTTAGGTTATTTTAAGTTTTTGAGCATTACAAAGTTGATCTCCGTCAACTCAAAGCGCTTAAGATCTTTTTATTTAAAGCAACTGTTTTGCTTTAAGTCTGATAATTATGTTTGACTTCTCCATTTATGTTTGAATGTATATGTGCTTATCTTACTGAATGGATTGGTGAGGAGCACTGTGATTGAATTTATGGCACCAATTTTACTCTAAGGGTTAAATGAATGCAAAACATCATAAGCTACACTTAATTCTGGCATTTACGTGTGTGATAAGAGAGTTTTGTGAGAGCTATAGAGTTGTTAGTTGTTTTACAATGAGGAGAAAGCAAATTCATTCTTACATGTTGTTTGCATATTAACCAGAGGGAAAAATGACACTAAGGCGACATCATCAAATACAGTAAAAAACTAACTTTTTAATACAGATGTCCATTGTTATTTTATGTGCTTAGGGGGTTGGTGGTTTGGTTTATTTTGGAACTTGCTGAGCTATATGAAGTGTGTCTCCAGGGGCCTGGTATTTTAATACCTTGTAGAAGGTTGTATAACAGTAGATGATGTATTTTGCCTGCCTTCCAGTGCTCTAAATAAATTACATGTGCTGGCTGGGGAGAACGTATGTGAGGTGTAAATCAAAGACTAATATAAGAGGAAAAAATACCAATTAGTGATGTCTTGCAACAGATTAGAGTTTCTTTACTCATTTATCTCTAATCAAGAGATATAAGAGCAGTAATATATATAAAAATGTTAACATGAAGCTCTTCCCTGGAAGGGGTAGAGGGTGTAGGATTATTTAAAATAAGTGCTGTGATTCACTGCTTTTTCACAATTTGCTATGCTTAAGTCACTTAAATACTGAAGTCAACAATCCCCTAGGCGAAGAAAGATAATATAATTTTAAGTGTATTGTTAAAATTGAAATTTGATAGCTTCCACTCTCTAATCCTGTCTAAGTCTTGGTTGTATTAAAAGGAAAATAGATACATGTGTCAGTTTTGGAGCATAATCTTTCTTTTGAGTTTAAAGGATGATAAATGTGCTTCAGACAAGCAACACAGCAGTTTATTGGTATGAATGTTTTGCTAAATACTACATGCTTAACGCAATCCCCATTCCTTTATAATAAGTTTAAATATTAATTCTTTGGAATGCTAGATGCCTAAAGCTAGATAGAAATGCTGTGCAGTTTCAGATATCTAGGAGTGGGCTTGTGAAACAGGATATTTAACTGGGAGAGATGAGTAGCACATTTCAGAGTTATTAGGGCAGAACAACAATGCAAGAGGATGACTTAAAAGTTACAAAATTGTTTTCTGTGCATGAGGCTTAAATACCTTAGAGTTATTTATTTGAACCACAAGAGTAGATTTCCTATCTATGTAGGTTCTAGATTGCATTTTTTATTATTATTTTGCTTAACTTCTTCTTAGCTGCCTTCCCCTCTGTAAAGCAGCTGGCTTTGATTTAACCTGAATCCTTCACCGAGAGGCAGTGATCAGTCACGATGACTGGGAGTTGTACTCTTTGATGGAAGTAGTGACTTCTGTAATGATTGAAAAGAGAAGACTAAATAGGACAGGAATGATGTTCAAGGAAAGCAGCAGTTTGTATTCAGGACTCACTTCACTCTAAGTCAGCACTTACCATTCCTTCTCTAAGTCCTGCTTACCTCCCAAGCCCCATCTGTGCTGGACAGAGAAGAGAGAGTTAAAGTGAGAGCAGATAAGAGGAAATTTCTATTTTATTACCCAGTATTTTCTGGGAAAATCCCAGAAAGGGCTTAACATAAGGTTTCATAACTCTTGCTTTGCCCTGCTGCTCCTGCTGAAATTGCAGGGAGTTGACTTCAGGAGGAGGCCAGTGTTGAATATTTTTGAAAATTCCTTCCAAGCTCCTTTGAGACACAGAAGAGAAGATCCAAGTGTTAAATTCTCTCCTGGAGAAAAAAGTGTGCAAGCACTTGTAGCCCAGGTGTCAAGGTCAGTTAGCACAGCGCGTTCACCTTCTATTTTTCTTGTGTTCAAGACCATGCATGGATGTAAAGCTGTTGTGATCAGCCACTGTATGTGAAACAGGCAAAAGTGGTGAAGGATTGTGCCAGCAGCCAACATGGGCAAGTATGTGAATGTTTTGGATGAACAGAACAAGGGTGCTAGATTGTACTATTTTTATAATTTTGGGCCAAAGCTGTGTGCTGGTCATGATATTTCAATAGTGAGAGCATAGCAGGAGTATGGTGTAGAGAAGGACAAGTCAGTTTTGGAACCAGAAAGAGCCTGATTGTTTGGGCAAACTCTCAGGGCCAGCTTAATCTTCTGTGCTGAGAGAGAGTTTTAGCTCAGATTTGGCACTGGGATGATGTAGCTGTGCTCTGAGGTCTGATCTGGTGGTGGTGCAGGACATGACGTTGCAGCTTGTGGCTGTATCAGCCTGGGGTGGCACTTGCTGGAGTGTGGCTGCAGCCCCTGTGCACAGCGTGTGCGTGGATTGGGTTTCTCTCCTGTCTACATGAAGGTCGGGTGTTTGCCCTTGTTGGTGAGTCTCTGTGAGTGTGAGTGGTGAAAAGTGCAAAATCATCTTTGTTATCTTTGGGAGAGTAAGGTTTTTAACGGAACATTTTAGTTGGGTTTGTTGCTGTTTACATCGGGATTGTGCTGCCAGTTGCAGAATTGTTGCAAAGGAACAAAATCTCCCGTATATTTTAGCATTTTGTGTGCTGAGGTAAGGAAGAGGAGGCTACATTAAGGGAGCTGTGTTGGACATAGCCAAGAATAAAGTATCTGTTAGAAGGAAAATTTCTGCTCCCCATCCCCCAGTTTTCTGGGTTGCTCTTGCCTCCCAGCAGATGGCAAAGTCTCCTAGGATGCGTTGCTCTTGAGGCAGAAATCACCTGATGGACTGTGTGTCCCTCAGCTTTTGAGGTGCCAGTGGCTACTGCAAGGTTCCCAAGATCCTCATCACTCTGGCAGAACAGATTTTTCATGCAGCTGACATTGTCTTCAGGACTTGAACAAGAAAAAGCAACTCTAAATTCCTTCTTTCTGGATATCTGATTGTTGTAATGTTCAGTTTCCTTGAAGTTATCAGAGCTGGTTTATGTTCAACTGAAACTGAACTGGCCTTGTCCCATTGTGCCTAACTCTGGTGCAGATCTGAAGTGATGCCGTTTTAAATCCAAGAGTGGATAAGAAGGAGGCAGACTTGAGCTCTGGAGGGCTTATGCATGAAAATTTGTCCTCTTAAGTATGGACTCAGTTCACTTGGCAAAAGAAAAAGACATCTCAAGTTTTTAATCTGAACAGTTTGTTTCTTTTTTTTCCTCCTGCCAACTTACCACAAATCGGCTTTTATTCCTTTTGAGTTCTTGAGCTATTCGAGGTTTGCTGACTTGTCACAGTTTTGTGGGGATAAGCTACAGACAATGTGTGGATGGTTCTCCTTTCAGAACAAAGATCCCCACACATTTCAGCATCTCTGATTTGGATGGATATGCAGGAAATTTAAGGGGATATTTAGCCCTAGAGCCCACTTACTCATTACCTGCCCTTGAATCTTAGTGACCTTTTCTTTCTACTCTCTTGGCTTCCTTACTGTGCCACTGTTCTGTTAGTTTATTTTTAAATATATGTATAAAAGGTTGTTACTTACTTGAATTGTGAGCTAAATGAGTGGAAGCATGGCGACTTGTGTAAATAGCTTTTGGTCTGCTGAATGTATAAATACTCTAAATCTGTCAGGGTGATTTGGCTGGCTTTTATTGGAATCATTATTCATATGAGATCTTTCTCTTATACTGCATCCTGTCAGAAGCTATTAGGCAGAGATTGCTGGCATAAGTACTCAAACTGCTTTGTCAAAATTCACTTTTATACCTGTTGCTTTTACACTTCCATAGATACTTTTACAAGTGGATATGTTCTGCAAGATTAGTCATAGAAAGCTAATATAGAGGGACCAAAACCTAGAAGGTGAGAGCAAACCACTGGGATGATTAATCATCAGCAGTGTTTTGAGCTGAAATGTATGATAGAATTGGCTACAAGTGCAGTTTATTTGACAAGTTAGAGTGAAAACACTGGTGTGCTGCAGAGACTTGCAGCCTTAGCCATACCCAGGTTGAGTTTCTCAAAATGAGACTAACCTGCTTGGGGAACTTTGCTTGCTAAGGGCTAGTGTTAATGCCAACAATAGATTTTTTATTAGCTGCTGGGGAAGTTGCTGGAAGATTTGAAAATTAAGAACAGTAAACATCAGAGGTGATAAAGAAGTTTTATGCATGGGGTAGATGTTTCAGCATCAAGCAGTCACTCTGAAGAGACAGGGAGATGGTTTTGGATCCTAGATAATAAGAGACTTGAGAGAAAACCTGGTGAAAAATAGCCTCATAGCCAGCTAGCATTTAGATAAAAATGAATTCTGACACTAACTACTACTAGAGAAAACAATCTGGGAGATTGGATACAGGTTCCAGTGTGAAGGCTGCTGACTGCAGTATTTGCTAGTTTGATGAGCAGCACTGATTCAGAATATGTTATATTTGGGAATGAGCTTCTAAACAGAATGATTTGTAGATCAGAGTTACAGTTTGTGTTTAAGGTGCCCACATATCTGTCAGAGGCAGTGTGGTCTTGTTCTGCTGGTCCAGAAGGAAATCTCCTGTTGCACCCTTTCTGAGTGTGGCTGTAGGTTTTCTCCAGTGGTAACTAAATTTTTTGTGAAATGAATCTGATCTTCAGCACCTTCTGCATTTTCTAGATTGGTTTATTCTTCCACAGGGATTATCTGGGATTGACACTAGGAAAGATACTTTCTAGGACTGTACTAATTTTCTGACATATGGTGCCCAAGGATGGCATGAGTTGTTTATCACTGGAGTTTTTAAAGACAGGCTGGATGGAAATCCTACTGTGGAATGTAATTCTTTGGGCCCAGCTGTCTTTCCTGTGGCATTTTTAATTCCCACACTCAACCGCTTAGGCACTGAAGAGTTAGAAGTTAGTCTCTCAAACTGTAATAGTCCAGGCTTCTATCCTCTTTGACTTACTGAACAAAGTTCAAATCCCTCCTTGTCTAACATTGGTGTTTCTGGCCACTCATTTGTTTGTCAAGAAAACACTGAGAAGGCATACAATAAAAACCAGACTAAGTGAAGGGCTCGAAGAGCACCGGTTGGGAGAGCCAGTGGTGGGACAACTGGGCATGGAAAATGATTGATTTTATGTGCAAAGCAGTTGTGAAATGTTCTGTGGCATTCTGGGGACATGCCATTGCTAACAAATGATTGCCTGTTGGGGATAGAAAATGCCAGCCATTGTTCTGAAGAAGGAAATAGCCTTATTGATACTGAATTAGGTTCACATTGAATTATTATTCATTTTCAGTGCATCCTGTTTTCCAAATATAAAAAATAACTGAAGGCCTGCAGCACTATTTGCCTTCAGTTTGTGGTTGTATCTACATCCTTATGGTCCAGGTGGAGTTTGGACAGTTAATTTTTGGGATTGGATTGTTGCAGAAATTGGCATTAACAGTGCAGCTGAAGGAAGCCGTTCTTTTTAAGAGTTCATCAAACTAGTTCTTGTTTTACAGCAAGCCTGAGAGTGAGGCTGGCAGAGGTAAATGTGTTGGTAGATAAGACTTAACTTCTGGGATTTATTTTGAATTGTCACATTCAATGTTGATGGCAGAAGAATAGTGGTGTAGATAATATTGTTGCCTTTTGAAAGGAATAGAAACTGACTTATCTGTAGAAATTGAGATGCACACCAGATATAAATATTGTGTACAGTGACAGTGTTTTGTATACTGAACGTGTGAGTTTTGTTCCCAGTGTTACTGAATAGTTTCTGTTGAAATCCTAACAGAATATGGAAAGCCACTACCAGTAAAGTTCCTTCAATTTAAGGGAATATTTTATTTAATAAAAATCAGGAAGTGACTGGCATTTGATATGGATTTCTTGAGCAGTCATTGGGAACTGGACGGCAGGTATTTTCTTGTGTCATATATATGAGCCAGTACCTTGGCATAGAGGATATAAACTGTTTTTATAGGTGGGAGGCTGTATGTTCTGGAAAGCAGTGGCACTGAAAAGGATTGGCATGTCACATCCAACTGGTATGAGAAAATACTACTTCTAATAGGGTATGAGGTGATATGATACATTATTAAAAAGCTTTGGGAAGAGATATAATTCTTCTGTAAATTATCACTCTGGTTGCAGGAAGATAGACTAATGCTCAGACTTTCTTAAATGGATTTGAAAAAACAAAGGATTTGGAGAAGAACTGGAAGATGTTGACCCATGTGTGGTACCCATGGACTAATGGAAGATTACAGGGAATCTGGTCTGTTCCAGAGATGCAGTGAAAGAGAAAATAAGTGATACTTGAGGGTTGTTCAGAGTGCAGAGTGGTATCTCATGGCTGGAAATAGAGAAGGATAAAACAAGAAGGAATACAGGTTTTTGACTGAAAGGGTAATTAAACCTGGCACAGTTTAGTAAAGAATAAACCTTCTGGTAGTCAGAGAGTCTGAATATTCCTATGGAAGAAATGACTAGTTTCAACCACAGACAATTGCATTCAGTGGCAGAATCACTAAAATGGACAAGCTGGACCATGCCAAGGGCTTCTACATGTAATCTGTAAAAGACTGGATTCCAGGCCATCTCCTTCTTCCAGACCTGCTGCTGCAGTTCCTTCATGTGCCCTCTGCATTGCAGTCCATGGGCCTGGTATCCAGATGAGGCCAAATTTATGCTCTCATTCTGGGTTTTGTGACAAAGACAGGGGACAGACAGGGAAGGAGAAGCATTGCCACCATCACAGTCACACAGTTTGGACAGTAGTTATGGCAAGATAATCACTAGCAACTAACGTTTCCTCTAAACCCAGCCTTTCTTTCCTCTTGTTTTGTCCCTCCCTTCAGTAAACAGCACCACTCCTCCTGGGCTAGACAAGTCTGTTCAGAGGTGTGTGATGGAACCTGCTGTCTCCCAGGGCCTGGGCTGAGATCAACTAAAACTAAGTGCTGGGTTTAAAACCTGGACATGTGGGGAAGGGGTAACGGTTGTGATAGTCTCTTGCCAGGCACTGATGATTTTCAACATTAATGCCTTCCCTTTCTTTGTTTTCTGAAATGAAAACGAAGGCTCAGCCTCCTTCCTAGCCCAGCAATAGTGACATACTAACACAGTTATTAAAGCAAACATTTTGGCCCTCTCTGGTCATGATGTTTTCTTTCTGTGGGGAGACTGAAATACTAACTCACAAATAATGTCTTTAGAAGTCATATTAGTCACACATTTTTAAGACATTCCAAAATCATACCAACCTCCTTCTGAGCTTGTCTGTTGCTACCAATGATTCAAAGTTTTGAAAACTCTCCTTTAGTTTTGATTTACATTTTGGTCTTGGGCACTTGTTATTTCTGGCAAATGCCAGCTCAGTTTCATTAAAGAAAAATCTGTTTTACAGCCACACGGCTCAGATCTGCTGCGCTTCTAATAATTGATGGCTGGTTTCCTTATTTCCTGCATTGTAGAAAAATAAGGACCTTGTTAGATCCAAACAAGCCTGCATAAAGTCACAGTGTGAAACATCAGGTTGGGGGTGAGCAGAGCAGCTGTGGGCAGGTTTTACAACTTTGGGCTACAGTTGATCGAGGCAGCCAAGGGAAACTGAGGGATACCCATGTGACTAAAATTCAGCTGAGTTCTTTGGTTCCCTGGCCTGAGATTTATATTTGTGACACCTTCCCCTCTGTCAGTCCCTGGGCCAGACACAAGTCTGTCTGTCTGTGTACCTGCAGCTCCTCACACCCTGTGAAGTGGCAGCTGTGCCTGTTCCTTGCTTTGCCACTGCGGGACATTGTCTATTCCCAGTGTTGGCTGCCTTGCTCCTACAGCCCACGACAGTGCGAGTGTGTGCCCTGGGAGAAAGCAGCTGCCATGTGGTGGAGATGAAAAATCAAGAGCAAACACTCTGAATTTCTGCAAGTGGGCAAATTAATTTCAATCTGAACTGTCATCACAAGGGCCTTTTTTTCCTTCCCCTTTCCTTTGGGTGGTATCTTTGATTTATATTTCTGAATGAGGCAAGTGATCACCCTTTGGTGCTAAATTCAGTTTCTTTATAGATTTTCAATTACAGAACCCTGTCAGTTTTTTGGTTAATGTGGTAACTTTTTTGGGTTTGCTTTGGCTTTTTTGTTTTATGTTGTTTTAAGAACCAGTGAAATTCAATGGCGCCTGTGTTAATTGAAAACAATAATATTAGTTTTAAGGAGCAACTACTGTCTCTCAGGTATTCTTCTGCAATGCAATATCTGTCAGATACTTCCTTGCCACTCTATAAGCTGTAAGTAGAGATAGGATCCTGCTTCAGAGTTTCATGGAGTTAAATGGCTTCTAGGAAGCCAAGCAGTTACACCTGAACAATGTCATAAAAGGTGGTGTTTCGTTTTTTATTTTCATGCATTTATCATGTCTAGCCTGTTTCCTTTGAGAACTGGATGCTTACTTTCAGGAAAGAGAAATGTGTGATGACTCCTAGACATTTCTTTGAAGAACTTGCCCCTCAAAGGAGGAGAAGAAGAATTTGTAGGGATTGTAGAACTACTGGAAAATCAAGCCTTACAGTTTGCTTTACTAAAGGCATGATGCTGAGGGGTATTCAAGCACCTAACTCCCACTGACATCTGTGGAAATTCAGTGCCTAAACAGTTCTCTGGATCTGGTGCTTGGTCTTCTGGCATTGAATATTACACAGTTCTTGCTTTCTGTGAGTCTCCTTTTAAGGCATCTTCTGTGAGTGGTGCAGTAGTTTTAATTTTGAATTCTTCCCGTCGTGAGTTCCAACACGTGATGCAGACAGCTGCCTAGAGAGCTGTGCCATGTGATAATCTATTGTTCCATCAAGGAGTTGAGGCCTACTAGACAAGCAGTGGGGTGGGAGAGTGAGTCAGAGAAAATACACTATACGTTTATTAATTGTTGCTGAGGGAGGATGGGGCCAACCTTCAGGCACTGCAACTTCGTTGAGTGGGGAATTAGTGATATACTCATTTGTTTGAGTGAAAATCCAGGGAAAAGTGGGAGATTTTTATTGGCATTTCCTCCACTCAGCACTGATCTTATCATGCTGGTTTAGTAGCAGAGCTCTTTTGGCTTCTTGCCAGGTGGTACCATTGGAGTCAGTCTGAGATGCACAAGATAAAAGATCTCAGAGAATTACAAGTATTATGACTTTCCTATCAGACTGTTCCAATGTGTAGATGGTTAGAGTCTTCTGACCCAGAAAACTACCTTTCTTTTAAAAATCCTGTTACTGAAGGAAAGGAAACACAAGAGAGCTGGGAAGTGGGACTTGATGTTTATAAGTCCCTGAGAGCAGCTGTAATTAGACTAGGTTTTTGGAAGAGACTTGTTCGTTTGCCAGCAAAGGGCCTTGGTGTTCAGCCAGGTTAGATGTAGCCTGAGAGTTAGCACTTGGGAACTGCCTACCATACACTGGTTCTGTGTCTGGCACTGAGAACACGAAGCGTCCTCTCACTTAAAATACTTTGTGTACTCCCAGAGTGCCCTGTGAAACACTGCCGAGGGCTGAGTCACTGCCCAGCCATTTGGGCTGGTTCTCTAAAGTCTGACTTGTGAAGGGATTCACCAGGGTACTGTGATGGTGATGCCTCCTCTGGGTGCTGTCTCACTCTGGTACTGTGCAATTGGCAGTTTCAGTATGGGCCCACAGTTCTGGTAGTACGGCCAGCTGAGTGATGTGAGAGCCAGGAAGTTCCTCTTCCTTGCATTCACAGATTCACAACTGCTTTGGACATGAGTATAGGCCCATCTGCACAAAGAGGTAAACAGGACTTGCAGGATGTAATTGTGTGGGTGATCAGAGTAGTCATTAAGGAAAAAGACCTAGATATTCTTTATCTTTATTTTCTTTGTAAAGCTTCAAAACTGAACTCTTGAGTTATGAACTTGTTTCTCAGATTTCACAGTGCATGGGAGGAAAACATTTGACTTTCTATCCCAAGGCCTCTAGACCTGTTGTCAATCCAATTTCCCTGGTTTTAGACAGGAACAGAACTCCCCACCTCATTCCAGATCCTACAGAAGTCATTGAACCTCAGGAAAAGATGATTGTTTCTGGCAGAGCTAAATTTGAGTGATTCACCTAGGACACAATGGGAGCTGCACAGAAAGATGCTGGGGTGTGGATAAGGGAAGCCAGTGAAGTCTCTGGCCCTTGTTTGTGCTGCTGTAGAGCAGAAGGCCGGGCAGGGAGGGTGTCCAGTGCAAAGCCCACTGGGTGCTAGGAGCAAGAGAGAGGGAAGGAGCGTGTGGAGGGTCAAATCCAGTTGGTTGCTACTGCAGGCAGTTGGTGCTCAGTGCAGGGAGCATCTGCTCCGTGCCACCCACAAAGCCTGTAACAGAGATCAGTAGTGGAAAACACCAAAAGCCACAAACTGCTGTGTGCCTTAAAGAGCAGGAGAGATTGAAAGCACTGACTGTGGCCTGCAATCCTGCAAAGGCTGGGAATTTCCTTAAATAAAGATTCCCAGATGACCCACACATCAAATGGAATCATTGCTGTAAGTACCAAAACTTTGTACTTTGTGGTACTTTGTACCTCATGTTCTTTGTGTGCTTATTTGTGACAATTGGAGAACTGGTGACAAACTGGTGCCCACCAACACTGGAGTGGAGGGGCTATGGAGAGCTCCCAGGAATCCTTTGGACTTGCTGGTGCTTACAGCAGCCACATTTCCATGCAGTGCACAGGAGAAGGTGCTGCTTTTTTTCTTTTCTCTCCCCCCACTTTTCCTTTCTTCCCCTCTCTATTAATAACTGAAGCCAATGGCTGCTCTGAGTTACAAGGGGGTTTTATTGCACAGTTGCATGGTGGACGGGCCTGGTTTTCATTGTGCAGTGCGGGATATCAGTTTTAACCCAGAGGCAGTGATGTTATTTAACAGGTGCCTTAAAGGCATAGTGCTTATTTAATCACCGTCTCCAGATCAACATTATGTAAATTGAAATTGCTTTGGTACGCAATTAATTGTGAATGCTTTAGACATTTTTAAAGGCATAAGACAATACCTGAAGTTCCATTTTAAGAATATCCAGGTCAAAGGACACACATGTTTTTATTTTCTTATTTGAGGTATAATGTGTTCAAGGCAGATTTATGGCACAACCTTTGTTTATTGACTTGTACTTTTCCACATGAAACTAATGGAACATGACAGATGATATTTATGAGGCATGTGTTCTTGATTAAATCATGTTAGACATTAAAACCTGATAAAAGAACGTATTTTAAAGGGTAGATTAATAGAAAAGGAGGCAGCATTGATTGGGGAGTTTACACGGAACAAGACATATTGGTCTTAGACTGAGTATTTATAGGTGAGATATGTGGTTATAAAACTTTAGAAGCTGAACAGAAAATGATTAATAAGCTTTGGCTCTTTGGAAAGTTTGAGTTTTTTGTTTTCTCCCTTTGTAAGACACTAGCCACCTTGTATTTCTGGTGTTTCAAGTGCATTTATTCAGTTCTGCATAAGAACTTGTGACCCTTTGTGGTCTACTACTTGTAATGTTTGCCCTATGTGTGTTCAGGATTCCCAGTCAGCAGATCTGTGCAAGCAGCCTGTGCCACTGATAAAAACTGCTCTGTAAACATGCTCTAAATTCTGCTTAGATGGGTGCAAATGGGGTGAATCTGCAACAGTCAGATGGGGCTGCTTGTGCCCATCGTGATACCTGGGGCTTTGCACAGGTTCTGAGTAACAGGCTTGTACGGAATCACCCTGAGCAGTATTTTGCATGTCAACATAAGAGTATCCTCTAAGTATTTCCTGTGGAGAGCAATGGGAGGATTTTGGTAAATGTAGCAAGTGGGAACAGATTGAATTTGTTTCCGGGGCTTACAAGACTAAAGAGAAAGCAGATACCTGCATTCTGCTTTTAGTTACACAGGTGCAAATGGTGAGTGTTTTCGGATTTCAGCTATGCAGATGGATCTGAGGACATACTCTGGCTTGGTGCAGCATTTTCATTACTGAGTTTTAGTCTTCTGTGGCTGTATTTGTGCTACCCTGGATCCTCAAAGCTGCATTTTGTCTGGAACAAAAAAAGAGAGCAAGAGAACATATCTTTGAGTTCTTAAAGCTCCAGTCAGCTTAGATTTGCAGAAGTAATGTTCACTGCAAATACAAGAAAAATTTAAGTTCTGTAAGTTCTTAATACAGCAAAGTAATTTCATGCTGTGGTGCAGTATTTACCTCCTGCTTGTAACTTCTTCATTCTTGTAACTGAAAGACTTGTGCCAAATGAATAGCTCTTTGCTTCTCATCTGAAATCTTTGCTGGATGAGATACAGTAAAATGTGTTAAAGTGATACAATTCAAGTATTTAAATTAATTAATTGCTTCAATATCTTCCACAGGGAAGGAATGCAAATTATAGGCACATTTATGGTTTGCTTTAGTTTGGACTTGTCAGGGTAGAAACTAAAAATACTTGCAGAATGAGAAAGCTGTATAAGAAATACAGTTTTCTGTGAATGGAGATGCTTTTATGAAGTGTTGTGTGACTTAATTTGAGTTAAAGCATGACCTTGCATTTCATATCATCAGAGCAAGTTGTGTTTGAAAAGCTGTTAGCTAAAGTACACTTCTGCTTTCCACAAATCCAGTGGTATTTTTCTTTCTTTTTGTTTTCTTTTTGTTTTCCCCAGCTTGCTCACTAAAACATCCCTACCTACCTCAGATTTTAGAATAAGCATTCTCTCCCATTAGGAAGTGAAAATCTTCATAATGCAGATGTTTCCCTATAGACATTTCAGCCCTCTTTCCCCATCCATATGGTGTAAGCCAAAACAACAGATGTTAGAGAATAAAAAGAAGAGAATAGAAAATAGCCCTGGAAGTAATATTGTGTTGTTACATTAGTATTTTGTCTCCTAAAAGATTTAGCAGAATTTAAAAGGCTTCAAAGATGGATTGAATAATAGATCAGAGACTTTAAAAAAAGTGTATTGAGGCTGAAAAGAAAGGAAATGATTTTGTTGAGAATTGATGCAGATCAAAGATACAGAATGTACAAATAAAAGAAAGAGAAGGGGAAAGTGGGATTTTGGAAAAAATAAGCAGCTTAGCTCTCAGTCCTACAAAAAGTGGAAAAATTGATTGCATTTAGAAAGATGGAATCTTCAAGTGGCAAAATGGATACGGAATGTGAAGGGCAGGTAGAAGGGTATTTATTGTGTTTTGTCTTAGGCTGGTAATGATAACACTAAGCTTTGTGAGGGCTTCACAGCTCTGCCTTCTAAGCTGGGTTTGGGTTCTCCTGGAAAAATAGCACTTTTAGTGAAAATGTCTGGGGATGATGGTCATCACTCAAGAGATGACAGATATTAGGAAGAAATTGTTCCCTGTGAGGATGGTGAGGCTCTGCCAGAGAAGCTGTGGCTGCCCCATCCCTGGAAGTGTCCCGGGCCAGGCTGGACAGGGCTTGGAGCAACCTGGGATATCGAAAGATGTCCCTGCCCCTGGCAGAGGATAGAACTGGATGCAATTCAAGGTCCCTTCCAGCCCAAGACCTTTTATGTTTCTATGATTCTTCTCCCACAAGGATCAATGCTTACCACACCATTTTTGGTAGTTCTTTGCCAAGTCTGTTCTTACACACCATGAAGAACAGAGATTCTGTGATTCTGTGTCCCTTTTGTCATCATGGTCAGCTGTCTTTCACAGCCCTCCCATTGATTTTCAAACTGTGTCTTGTTTACTAAGCTTCACTTCTCTCAGCAAAATCCTTTCACAGTTTCATGTTGTCATGCTAGTGATAGGACTGGATCCAGAAATCCACCTCTTGACTTTGATTGTTCTAAGTCTGTGTAAATTGAAAGAAAACTGAATTCCTTCAGCTCCAACAGGTAATTGCTTCACTAGGAAAATTAGTTGTACTATTAATAATTCTTATGTATCATAAAGGAATTGTCTTGGAGTCAAAGTGTTGGTACCGGGCTGCCAAGGAGAAAACCTTGAAATTAAAACTTCCCTCTCAACATGCTCCATACTGAACAGGTTCTTGCTGAGTTCTCCCAGGTTGTCTCCTTCCTCTGCTCTGTCCTGCCGTGCTTTGCCAGTGGTTGTTCCTTTTTTACTTGTTGCTTTTTCTTTGCCTGTATTTTTGCTTATTACTGGTTTGTGTTTCTGCATCTCCTTGCTGCGGAGGATGCAGACTGGTGGTGCTGGGGCATTGCTGAAGGATGCAGTGGCCAGGCAAGGAGGCCTTTAGGAGATGCCTGGAATGGCCAAATCATACATTAGGATCTCCCTGCCCAGTGCTTGAGAAGCAAGGATGACCTGGTTCCTGTAGTGTTGCTTTGTAAATACAACTCTGGCGCTGCTGGGAGGCAGCAGATTCTCATTTCCCACCATCAGAGCTCACTGGCAGAATGTCATATCCAAAGATTGTAAGAAGTTTGTGTTTAATCTGCATTTCTAATATAAATGGAAAGAAAAACACGTATCAGCTAATACTGATTAATTATATCCCTGTGCTGGTGGCCAAGAATGGGGGTGTCATGCCATATAGATTATATACAACATGTTCTTTTTATGAATCAGCCAGGGAAGGCATCCAAGCTCTTTCAGTAGGTAGGTAAAGGGTTTGGCTAGTTTTCAGGGTTTGAAGCCATCTGGAAAAATTTAACCAAAATTATCTGCTTCAGAGTCCCAAGATAAATCATTTTCCCACTTACACAATTGTTCCTCATTAAGCTAGTGGGGTTAGGGCTGATTAAACCATGATATTATAACTCAGGCTTTTACAGAGCATTTTGTAGATAGAGTTTTCATGGTGACAGTGATACCACTCTCAGCTCCAGCAGAGAACAAGAGAAATAATAGTTTCATGGAATGGAATAAATACTCCATGAAATAGAAACAATTCTGTTTAGCTCTATGTTTTAAGTCATTGTCCTTTGTTTTATCTAAACAGTTCAGTGTGTACTGCAGTACTTAGGCTTACATACTTATGTTTAAATAAAAGGTAAATACATATTATTTATAGTATGAATAACCTTTTTTTGTGAATCAAAGATACAGACATGTGCAACATGTGACTGCAACCATACCAAAAAGCAGCAGCAAATAATTTTCTCTTAAAGAACAGCTTCATTATGTTTTTCATGTCTTCTCTGCATTCCTAAGCAAACACTTGTAACTGAGAAGCAGTGGGAAGGAAGACAAAAAATGAATATTGTTCTTTTTAAATGAAAATAAGTTGGTGAACCTGATGCTGTGTAAATGGAGACATAATTTAGTGATGTGAGATGTCCTTACATTTAATAATTTCCATTGCTTCTCTGCATCTTAGAAAATACTATGGAAATCAGCTATTTGAGTTTTTGAAAGATCAGTCTCATACTCCAGTACATTGTCCTTGTGCACTTGAGTAATGTTGTTGACTTAGAGGTCTATTTATATATGAGTGTGTTTTTAGCTTGGACTTACAGATCTGCCTGTGATGTGCTTGAGATACATTTGATTAGGATTTGAGGTTGGATAAAGATTAAATAATTTACTGAGTGTATAAGACCTGCAGTCAGTTGACAGCATCACTGCCTCTCTCGGCTGCGGATCAGGGACATCCGTGGGAATGTCTCATGGACAGTTTTTACCAAGTGGAATTCTTTATTCAGAATTTGCATTTTGCCAACAAAGGTGATAGTTTTTGCCTCCTAGTCCAGTAAGGTTTGTTATGGGTGTGTGGTGCATAACCCAACTGAATGACATCTGTCTCTGGTTGCAGTGCTGAAGTCTGGTGATGGGGCTGTGGGTCAAATCTGAGTTTGGGGCTCTGCCTTGGCTCATTATTAGAATTTCCAATGAGCCAGAAACCCCCTCGGTGCCTTGGACTTGCAGCTTGCAGAGTCAGGCTGGTGATACCTGCTTTTCTGAAGTGCCTCTTGACTGGGGGAAGAATATGTGGTCCAAGAGTACTGCATGTAAGTAATTATTGTAACCCAGAGGTTGTTAGAGCTTCACTTTCTGGAAGAGCGGTCAGAAGTAGAATTTCACTTACTGTGGAACTGGTGAAGCTCTTGAATACAGCAGCCTGTACATACAACTAAAACTATGTGCAGGGAGAAAGAAAAACTTCTGGTGCCCAGTTGTGTTCATACCAACTGCTACCCATCCTTCCTTTTTTTCTTTTTAAACTTTGTTATTCTTCTCCTTTGGAATGAAGTTTTTGAATGCTAAGAATTACTCAAAGCTCATAAAGTACAGGGCTTGGAGCTACAATAACTAGCATTTCCAGGGCACACATCATTATTACTGAAGATGGTAGTGGTGTGTGTGGGTGTCGGGGCACGTGTGTCATTGTGAAATACCAGGGAGTATTACCAGACAGAGGAGGTCTGCAGCAAAGCTAAGCTGGTTAACACACACTCACTTCAGGCATGTGCTTTAAACATCTGCCAACACAGGAAAATGTCATTTTTTTTTTCATTAAGTTGGTGCCTTAGCATCCACTAGGGATCCTAACTACCCCAATGCAGTTTCTCTGAAATGAGAAGGTAGACTCTTTTCTCCTGTTTATGCTTTCACAAGTGCGTAGTTTTCACATGCTCCAGCAAAGGTAATGTGTCAGGTTAAAAAAAGAAACTGAGCCAAACTCCTTTTATTCTCATCCCATTTTGACCCAGGATAATGATCTTTTTACAGTATTGAAGACTTAATACTTCCTTATAACTGATTTCCCATGTTTTTTGAAGAGCAGTGATACATTGAGCAGTTTCTGTGACTCTTCATGATGCAGGTTCTGTAACATCAGGGTTACATTATGCAGGAGATCTGCAGGCCAGGTGGCTCAAGGGAGCCATTTCTCATTGCAGCACGTGTCCCTGATGGGGACAGTAAATGAGATCAGGTGCCTCCTGCCCAGGACAGCACAGCTCAGGAAGGACAGGCCGAAGTGACTGGTAGAAGAGCTCTCAAGGATGATGTGGTGAAAGCAGAGCCCCCAGCCGGTGCATGCTTTGCATTCAACATGGGATTATAGTTTCTGAGCTAATTCTCACAGCTCTTAAAAACCAGAAAAGAACGCTCTATGGAACTGTTTCTCATCTTCTTTTAGCCCACCAGATACTTTGAAGCTTTTCCCATCTTACCTTCTTAAGTCCCTTTTTGATTTCACCTCAAGGTGCAGATTCTTTCTCTTGCCTGAGGTCCCTGTGCAAATCCTCTTGTGATGGTTGCATGTTTTGAGGTTTCCCTTTTGTTTTCTGTACATTATTCTTTCATGTAAATGCAGTCTTGCAGATGCTTATAAATTTCTTTGTAGACTTGAGAAGCTCTTTTTCCCATAGATCCTTCTGATACCTGAATGTAGCTCCCATCTATTATATGCATAAAAACATTTAGAAGAGGGCTCTATCTGTAGATACAGCACCCAGCACTGAAGGACTGATCTTGCCTACATCCTCTACAGCTTCTCCAGGAGTAGATTAAGTGGATTTCCAGACTGTGTTAAAGTTGCAGGTTTGGGGTTGTTTCTTTCATTCCACATAGATTATTCAGGGTCTTATTTAGAAATCAGATGATGATACTGTAATACTTTCGTCTAAATGCTTATTGAACTCTCTATTCTAACAGAATCCCTTTTTTGTCTGCTGCTTCTGTACTTCTTTGTTAAAGTGAGCTGGGAAGTTCCTTGCATTTGGAAAGGAATATATAAAAACAAACTAATATCAAGGTGTGGTTGCAAAATGTTGCAAGCCCTTCGAATGTTGGGATCCTGCTTATTTTGGAGTGTTTGCTGGGCTAAATGTAACATGGATTTGTCTGTGATGTGTAGTGGACTTATCAAAGCTAAATTACTCATTAAAATAATGCTGAATTGGAAATATAAAGCAGTAAACTAGTGGATAAATAAAAGGTTAGCAGAAAGGTAACTTGATATATGAAACCATAAAAGAGATTTCAGAATTAATGAGAGAGACAGTATTTCTCCTGTAGTGACTTTAAGACTTGGTTGAAGTAGTGTAACAGCAACACATTATTTATTTCTTGTGTTGCCTTATTCTTAGGCCCATGGGACCAGACAGGAAGGAATTAGAGAACCCTATATTACAATTTAATTGCTTGAAGAAAAAATATTATTTTTTATTGTTAACCATTAGCTGCTTCTAGTTTTATTAAAGTCATAATGTCCATGCTGTAGCACCAATGTTTGCAGCATGCAGTGAGGGCTAGGAAAATTGTTCAATTGCTATAAAATCAGCTTAGTGTGGAAAAAAAAAAAAGGAGAAAAGGAAAAAATGGAGAGCTGGAACTAGACCAGTGGCTGTTCAGCTGTTACAGATGTCTGAGCTGTGTTTTCTTCCACTGGAGCTGTGAAGAAGTGTCCTGATCTTTCTCTGAAGAAGTGTTCACATATACACCCACAGTTTTCATTGAGTTGAGCCACTGGCAGCAGCTTGTGCTCACAATTTGTTGTTTTCTCTTTTTCATGTTTGCTTGGGATTTCCGTATAATGTCCTGGGCTTGGTCACTGAAAGTGTTTTTGGTTTTTGGCTTTTTTTTTAAACCACAGGTTAAAATTGTGACATTTTTTGACACCCTTGTTTAATGTAGAAGTTTGGTTTTTAGACAGATTTGGAGTTTATCTTCTTTTTTTGTAGAAACAGGGACAATGTCTTCTGCTTTTCTAACTATTGTTCATTTTTCAAAATCAAAATTCTCATGTGCCAGCTACACTGTGATGACTGTCCCTTGCTGTGTTCTTGGCCTGTGAGAAAGGAAAGACAATACAACTGAGTTTGGCTCACCATGGCAAAAATATTTGGAGGAATGATCTCACACCTGCTTCAGGCTAAAAATGCTTCTTCCATGAGCAGCCAGAATGGCTCAGCTGTTGAGCTGTAGTGATCTGACCACAAGGACAGATGAGCAAATCTGAACACATGTCTGTAATGCACAGAGCACATTGTAATGGCAGCACAGCAGTTCAGCCTTGCATGGATCCACGTGGAAGGGTTCACAGATCTGTACAGTAATCAATTGCATTTTTGCACAGACTCAGAACATCTTTTCCTCTGAAGCAGGCCAGCAGATTTTTTTTTTCCTAGAATGTCTCAGTCCTTGATCCTTTTCTTCAGTTCCCAAGAGCAGCTTTGTATGATGCAGGGAACTGGGTCCTTTCACAGAGGTCTCCATCTAGGAAAGGACCACAGCATTTCACCATCTGATTCCTCCTCAAAGTAAGCTCTGTCTGAGGTGGGCTTAGCAATTTTGATGACTGGCAAGTGAATGACATTCCTACCCACAGGTAACACACTTGCAGCAGTGCCTGCAGAAATTTTGTGCCTTCCTGTAAATTCAGAAAATGGTGGTTGTCTTTCTTCCCTTTCCTTGTTAAGTTCATCCCCATTGAGTAGTATTTTTAACATCTGTGGTTAAACCACCGTGTGAAAGGAGCTGGCTGGATTGCTGAGGTGATGGAGCTGTTGCAGCTCGGTGCTGGGGACTGCTGATGTCACCTACAGCTGGTTTGGATTCTGTTTTAAACCAAGGGCATCTTCCAGTCCAAGAGATTCTTGTGTGTACTGAAATCCAAAGCATTCCCTTGTTATTACAAAGACAGCAACAAGACAGAAGACCCTCTCAAGAGGTTTAAGGGATCTGTAGATCCCCAGGGCAGTTGTGATAAGCCTTTGTCTACTGCTCCAGCAGTGGCACAGGGCTGCAGTGTGTACTCCTTCCTAGAGCTGGTGTTTGTGGGCTTTGGCTCATGTTGGCAGCACTTTGTATATGTGCAGGTCTCCTGAAAGCTTTGGAAATCTGCATTATGGATGTCTGTGTGTGTATACATGGATATATGTGAAACTCTCAGGCATTGCCTTCTGTAAGAGCTGCCTTGGAAGCCTGTGAACTGACTCTGAGTTGTTCAGGAAACATGATCTGCCTGATTTTGTAAAGGACGGCTGAAATTTGAAATGCATTGTGGCCACTGTGACTGACTCTGGACTGTAATTTTTTCTAAGACAGAGTTGGCCTGTTGATACCAGGGCCAGCTCTGCTTTTCTACGTTCTCACAAACATTCAATGGGGAAGGTGCACTACTTCTGATGAATACTTCCATTGTTTGCCATGGACCCTGGGCAGTAACTTGGGCCTTACTGGGAAAGATTCCCATTCTTTGATGCTCTGATTCTTCAGCCAACTTCATTCTGTTTGATATAATTTTTAATCAAGTTTTCCTTTTAACTTGTAATGTAACAAGTCTCTAAATGTGTTACTATCCACCAAAGAGGGTTTCTTGGCAGGATTTCCAAACAAAAACAAAACAAAAAACCTCTATTCAGCCAAAATACTCTTTAAACGGATGAAGCAACAATTACTTGTGGCTTTGTGAAAATAGACTATATATTGTATATACTGTGGAGCAAGAGACCACGATGTGTGTAGTGATGATTTGAGGTATTGGGAAATTAAGTGATCCATCAGTATTGATGCTTGGTGCCAAGTATTAGTTCAGTGCTCCAATTTCCTATGCAATTGAAAGTGGGAGTAGGCTTTCACGAAAGAGGGTCTAGTGGTTAATGCACTGGGCTGGGCCCTGGGAGGTCTGGCTTTAATTCCCAACTCTCTCCAGGCTTGCTGTTCAACTACGAACATGTTACTTGAACTCCCAGTGCCTCAGTTCTCCTTTTTCCCTCCCTCACCCACTTCTTTTGAAATTCCTTTGGGAGGAACTTTAAGCTTGTGTGTGCTATCTAAACAAAGGGTACTGCATCTCAGTAGGGGCCTGGAGATACTTTGAGTATAGAAAGATTTGTAAGCGTTCTGGCAAATACAAAACTGTCATGTACACACGCATGTCAGGCAGGCTGAGTTATGAATGCAGTAACAGGGGAAAAATTAGCAGGCAGAAATGGCAACCGTTACAACTGCATGTTTTCATTTGGATATCTTGATTATGTGAATATATGGAGCAGCTGCTCTCATCCCCATCCTGGTCCCTAGCAGTACTGTTCCACTTTTGCAGAAGTTGGGATGCAGACATGGTTGAAGAACAAAGTTGTCCTTTCTTCTGTACGCTCTGAGGCATAACACAGGGAGAGAGGTAGCTAGAGAGACCTATGACCTTGAGGGAGAGTAGTACACAGTCCTGCAGCCTGCCCTGGATGGATTTCCTAACCCTCTTGGCTTCCATCAATTGTAAAAGGCAGGAAGTCATAGCTACCATGATACTTCCCGAACTGTGCAGATTCATTGGTGTCTCTGGAGAACTCTGGAGATGGTGAGATGGTGTTTCCCTTGAAGTCTGACTTAATATTAGCAGTTGTGTTCAGTGGAAGTTGGGAGCTTGAATAACAAAGGCCTCTGGGTGGGTCAGTATTGAAATTACTTCATCTGAGTTACTCCAGCCTCAGGTTCCTCAGCAAAGCCTGAAGCCTGGCAAGGAGCTCCCAGAGGCCCTGCCTGCTCTGCTTGCTGGAAGGTCTTGGTTTGAGGACAGTTGTGTTGGCCTGATAGAGGATGAATGTCCTTCCTGCCACCTTACATTCATTTAAAAGCAGAAAATGTTCTGTAATTCTGTAATAGTTGTTTCTGAGGATAAGCCCTATAACATTACCCAGTATGAGAGCACCAGTTCTGTGTCTATGCTAATTTTGGCTGTTGGAATAGGTAAGGATGCTTTTCCAGTCAGTGTCTGATTTAACATTGCAGCCTAATAAAGACAAACCTCCTCTCTGAACATGAGTGACACAACACAGATTAATTTTATTCAAACCAAGGGATTAGTTTTTGGAATCACACTCTCATTTTGTCATGACAAAAATGATGGCAATAACTAATTTGCAAAGCAGTGTTTCACTCTCAGCCTGTGGGAAGGCAGGATTGAGTGTCATGTTTTGTTTTCATCAGCAGAATGTTTTGTCATTGGACCTAGGCCTAAACAAGGCAGTGACAGGGGAGCTGTTTATGTGCAAGTAGGTTGGGCACACATCACTGGCTGTGTGCATTTTGCAAGCTGGTTTTTACAGAGAGATTTGGCTGCTGGGGTCTGGCCCAAGTGCCATGCTCCTGGATCACAGCTATTTAAGATCACACCAGCAGACACCTTTGGGCTAAGAAGATTAGCCTGTATGAGATTCCTTCCATTATGGAAGAGAGAGTGTTCTGCTTTGTTTTGTTTGTAACAATGGGTAATGAGATCTCTTGTTGTGACTTCTGTTTCTGGAGATCTGAATAGCAAACAGTGACGATGCATGAAGATCATAAGAAATTATTTTAAGAATAACCTGACAATCTTAAACCAGATGTGCTGTGTAAACAATTGATACTATGCTGGAGTGAACTTTACTGGCCTACCATAAAGAGAAGCTTTCTGCCCTATTGATGGACTTTTACTATAGATTATCAGATCAATCCTTGTCTCTGAAGTATAAAGAAATGTCCTGGTTAGACCCTCTTAGTGTTTGTTCTCCCTCCTACTGCTTGTGGTAGAGTTAAATGGAATTTTGACCCACAGAAGGCATGAAATAGCACAAAGAAGGAAAGGTATGGAAAGCAGTATTTTTTTTGTTTGTTTGTTTTTACTTCTTGATAATTACAGGAATTCCTGGCTCTCATCTTTGTATTTCACTCAGATGCGTAAGCAAGTAAATATATAAGCCAAATGGAAAAAAGGAATGTGACTCCAAGGTATCATGGGACTCTAAAGGTTGAGTGTGTGGTGATTATGTGAGCCCTACTTTTTTAGAAGACTATTGTATCAGCATCCACAGTAATGCATTGAACCTCCTACTTGTATTTAAAAATAATAACTTGCAAATAAATACTTCAAATTACTGCTGACATACAGATGTAGAGTGGGAATAGAAGAAATGTCTGTTTTGCAAAGTAAACATTTGCAAGACCTTTTTTTCAGATGCAAATGCAGTATGTATACTTTTTTTGCCAACAAATGTCTTTAAGGTTTTAGAATAGAGTCAATCTACTTTTGTTTAAATCTTTATGTGAGTTATCTTGATTTTCAGCCAGTATGATCTGGTCTGGTCCACAGACTCTTCCTGATGGACAAGAGTGCTACTGTTTGCTTATAGCTGTTGAAAGAATCATAGAATTGGAAAAAACACTTACTGATAGAACTTTCATCTGCTTGTTTAACACTGCAGTTAATGAGTGTCTCATGTCTTGCCATCCAGAAAAGTGAAATTGGAAAATCTAACCTGAATGCTGTTATTTTTCACAATTAAAGCAAAAGCATTGTCTCATTTAGGACTGAATTTTCCCACCTTGACAACCAAATATTGCAGAAGACTGTAGCCGGTTTACTCATGTAAAAACAACCAAGTAGACTGCTCCCTCCCCCAAGTATTCAGTCTTCATCCTCACCTGAGACATGGGCAGGTGTGTGAATACAGTGACATGTTTTGTGTCTGGTCTCAGTTTTGTCCCTGGAAAGCCCAGCTTTAAATCTGACCTTGCAGGAGAGAGACTCAGATTGAAGCTTTTTGAATTGAAGATGCCTTTTAGAAGAGGAGCGATCCACCTCTAGAAAGCCCCAGAGGGTTGATTTTACAGATGGGTGAGGTGTCATAAACCAGATGATGTGAAATTTCTCCATTACACTGTAGTTGTGTAAAGCCAGCAGTATCCACACGGTTACACTCTGTGCATACTTTTTTGGGTGGTTGGAAACACCTGATCTGTACCTTGGGTAATGCCTGATTTAAACACATTCCAAACTGCAGGTTATGGCACCAACTCAGTCTGCAGCTAGGAATGTATAGACTGGGTTTTGGCAGGAACTGTCTAACTTTTGTCTGCAATATATAATAAGTCTTTATAGTGTTTAAGACACATAAATCTGATCTCCCCCAAAACTGTCTGTAGTTCATTTCCTCCAGGGTTGGGGGCAGGGGGAAATCCAGGTAAATGGAAGGACAATTTGAAGAAGAGAGAGATCCTGTGAAATCATTTGAGCATGAAATGTTGGATTTAAACAATGAAGTAGCTTCCTTTCCTATTCTATTTATCATTTTAATTGCTTAAAGCATATTTCTTAGAAATAGTCAAAATACAGACTCAGACGTATTTATATTTTATGCATCCCTGCTGTTACGTTTTTTTGGATGTAAAATGGATCGACAAAACCCATGGAGATGTTTATACAGAAAACATAGTATAATGAAAGTCTTACTGTGAATTTTGTGTTGATAGCATTTGTAATAAATCAGGAGAGTCAATTGCTTTACTCTGCTATACACACAGTAACTACTGTCACATTGCATGAAAACATTACTTATCTACTCACTGTAAAGATGCCAACTATCTCTGGATCAAACTGTGCTGAGCTATGAAGTCAGACTTCTTATAAGGAAGGAATACTTACAAATCATACAAATATATGTTCTGGTGATAAAGCCAAAGGTTTCTGACAAACTACTTTATGAGGATTTTTCTTATTTGTTGTTTTCTGTACTGAGAGGGAGGAGGGAAGCCAAGTCAGTTCCTTGAGTTGTTAATGTTGAAGTAGTTCCTTGGGGACACAGAGGGATCAAGCACTGTGTATCTTAAGCATTTACAGTTTGGCAAAGAGAGTCAAGGCATCAGTCTAGGGGGATGTCCTACAGGGACAGAAATACTGGGTATGTAATGGATGCTCTTATTTCTAAAAGACTGGCCCTTTCTCAGGGTTTCCTCTGGTGTCAGGCTAAGCAGGGAATGAGGGACTCCAGACCAGTATTTCTAAACAAAAATGTCTTGAAAGATGTTTTGATCTTAGCTTTGTGTAGGCATTGTGGCTCTAAAATCAGTAATGCATGGCCTGTAGACCAAGTTTAGCATCTCAGTGCAAAATTTAGGCTGTTAGTAACTGCAGGTTTTGTAAGAACTGAAGCAATGTCCCTTTCATGGTATGTATGAACTTTAAAGGCTTTAGCTCTAGAACCACCAGAGGCACAAATAACTTGAGCTTCTGGGGCCTTTAATCCCTTCAAAAAAATGATTATGATTATAATTATAACCCAAAGTTCTAGTCAATTTCTTGATACGAGCTCTTCCAAAATACCTGTAAACTATAAGTCACCAGTTTTATTCTCATTTTCAAAACCACAAAACCCTGGAGAAGTAAGTGTGTCAGCCCGGACTGAGCTCAATTTTTAATATGATAGCATTAAAACTGCACTTGATTATAGCACTGACAGCTGGTAACACCAAAATTAGCAGTTGTGCTGTTCTGGACTACAGCCTTGGCAGAGCCAGCTTAGGTACTGCTGAACGAGCTACAAGGACCTTCCTGTGAGCTTACAGTTGGCTTGCAGCAGAAGACTCTGAGTAATCGGGCAATTACAGCTGAAATCAGAATCAGCCACTTGAAGGCTTTTTTGTTTTTGCATTTCTGTTTTGTTTGGAGTTGTTATGTGAGTTTAAAGATCTTGAATAATTTTCTAAGCCTCTGCATTCAAATTGATTGAATACTGGGTGCTATAAAAACATTACTTCAGCACAGATACACTTAGACAACTCCCTTCTAATTTTCTTGAACTGTGTTTGGGCGCTCCAGCAATCTTTGGTGAAAAGCCATTGGATACAAACAAGTTGTAACTTTTATCCCAATTGGATGGCTGAAGGTATTTCATGTCTTTGTGTAAGAAAGTGGCTTTCTCTAATAATATATCCAGGCCGTGCAGGGCTGTGAAAAGGTTGCTTGTTTACCATAGCCAGGACTCTCTTAATTCAGTGCCAAAAAGGGTATTAGGCTTTCCCATTTGAGCTGCTGTGCTGTTAATGCAGGATCTTTCACTACACCTTTTACATCTTCCCAAGTTTCACATGTGCCAAGTTCTCAAAAGTAATTCCTCTTGCTGGATAGAGGACACAGAGGCAAGGTGATGTCTGCAACAAATCCTTGCTTCACTCCTTTTGGGAATTCCCAAAAAAGAGAAATGTTTTCCAAAATGTCTGTTTAGATAAAGGAAATTTCCTATGCAGTGAATAATAATGACTTACAGTTCTTCCTTCTGTAGTCAGGCTCTTGCAAAGATTGCCATTTTAACAGCACCCGTGCAGCATTATCCATACCACTGGATGTCCCTTAGATCCATGCACAACATTCTAATTATTGATGAGATTTCATCACAAGTATAGCAGGATCTGGCAAACTCTGTATGAGTGTTCATGTTGTCATCCACATACTGCAGACATAAAACCACTAGCTGTCTTTTGGAGAAATCCATTGTTTCATCATGCATAATTGTACAGCACTTTCCAGAAATTTTCTCAGAAGCATCCCTTATGAGTTATAGAGCCATAATTTCCATTATCTCATGTTGAGTAACTGGATTTGTGAATTTGTCTTGAGTCATTTTCAGCTACTTTGAAATACGAGGATCAGATTCCATTTGCAAACAAGACGGTTAAGATTGATTTCAACTTTATTCTTTGCTAAAGGGTATATTTTCAGTTCCTTTCGTTTAGTGGTCTTGCAGTGCAAGCCTTTGTCAGGCAAGATAATATCTCCCACTTAGTGTTTTCATAAGGATCTTCCTGTTTTCTTTTTTCTTTAGAGAGCATTGAAAATTTAGCATTTCACCCACATGTTTGTGGTCTTCTGAACGGTATCAGCTGCTTAGCAATGATCTCAGATAGATTTTAAGATTGTTTTTTCTCCCAGCTGGAAAACATGGATGGCATAACAGCTTCATCTGCAGTTAGTCAAAAGTGCAGTTCTTTGGTGCGAGCTGCACCAGTATAAGCCCTGTGTGCTGTGTCCACCTTGCAAACCAGAGAACTGTTAAAAATCCTCAAACTGGGGATCTGAGCACCCAGTCAAATAAAGAAATAATGTTTTTCTTGATGAGCTGTAGATGGACTCTGATGTAGACAACATTGTATAGAACTTCAATCACCAAAAGCTGAATCTTGATGAAAGTTTGGTGGGTTTTTTCTCTCT